>NC_045449.1:11875787-12175787 GCF_002776525.5 Piliocolobus tephrosceles
TGGATGGATGGATGGGTGGGTGGGTGATGGATAGATGGGTGATGGATAGGTAGTTGACGGATGGATGGATGATAGAGGAATAGAGTTATGTACACTCAAGGGCATCTGCAGGAATATATACCAAAAAACTAATAGTCGAACAGTGTTTTTCTCCCACTGGGGAAAGAGTTAAGACTGTGGGAGGACTATGCTTCTCATATCATGTGTATCAGAAGTGTTTAGATTTTTCTGATAAGCATTTATTACTTTTCTGAAAAGGAAGAAAGCAGAAGTGTTTGTCTGTGGAAATAAAGAGGACTCCATCCCTTGGAACCCACTGTTCCTATCTGAGAGTCTCTGGGTTCCTTGAGCAAAAGAGGGCCCTGCATACATCTGCGGACCTGGGTCCTTTCCTATCAGCCCTCTCCCTGCTCAGGCCCCCACACCCTTGACAGTCTGATCAGAGATGAAACAGAACTCTGTGTCCCCACATCCTATGTATTTTGGAACAATACCTCCAGATATCTTTTCATCTTTTTGTGAATCATGTCCAAATGGAAGCTCACTGATACAGAGCTGTTTTTTCAAACTCTGCTCCAGAGAAAAAATATATATATAATTTTAGCCATTTGTCTTCTACCCCAGCAGCCACTCTCAGGTACTATTAAAATCCGATTCCAGTTTTTGCTATGACAGCACCAAAGACCCATTCGTGACAGAGTGATTGGTTTTTACTTTCTTTTTTTCCAACATCAGCTCTTTTCCTGGAGATGGCATTGTATGTTAACAATAAAAGGCAAGGTGAATATTTATCATCCTTTACACTTACATAGTTCTTTATAGCTTTCGGAGACGGCCACACTCATCAGCTCATTTGATTTGATCTTCACATCAACTGTGGGAGTTGGGAAAGGGAACAAGTGGAAAAAAAGATACTCTTGGAAGTGTTTACAGTTGGAGAAAATTGAGGCCTAAGCAACTTGCTTACGTTCACATGGGTAATGCATGGCAGAACTATTAATTCTGTCAGGCCTCCTTGGTTGCAAGCAATAGACACCAACATTGCTTAACTAGGCAAGAAATAGCTCATTCTATCAAGGGAGTCAAGCTAAGAACAGATAAAAATCACGATCGATGATTCTAGAGTCCCAGGTAAAAGAAGGGTAGACCGTCCTTTCCAGGCACCTCTATCCTGCCCGTGGTTCCTTGGATTCCAGGCTTGAGATTCAATTTGTTGTGCTCCTGGGAAACATAATCTGATTGGCCTAATTTGGGTCAGGGGAAACTGGGCCCAGTGACTAAACATAAACATAAAACAATGAGGAAGACGTAGTTTCACAAAGGAGATAGGGAATTGTTCCTAGAAGGGAAGAGAGATAATGAACAGACAAAAACAACAGATATCCTCCACAGGCACCTAGAGCTCAGCTCTCAGGACTCCAGAAAGGGGCTGGTGCTCGCTCACTCACTCCCTCCCTCCCCTCTCTCCCTCTGTCCCAACCTGCTGGCTGTGTGGGCTATTATGTCTGCAATGGTTTCATCTTTCTTCCTCTGCTGACAGACCTCCTGGGCTTACTCATTTATTCCACAATGGCAGACTGAACCTCCAAGTGCTTGCCCCAAATTAACTCAGAATCTCTGAGCCTCAGTTCCAACTTTCCAGGAGAGAGACCCTAGTTGTCCCAGCTCCCCTCATCTAATTAGCTGACAGTTTGTGTGGGGAAAAGAATCATGGGGTACAACAGGAGATTTACATGATAGATGAGGGTGTTTCTTCCAGAACTCAAGGATAGAAACTGCAGTGTTGCCTCATAGAAACTCAGAACTGAGTGGATGGCCAGATAGATAGATACATAGGTAGGTAGGTAGGTAGGTAGGTAGGTAGGTAGATAGATAGATGATTGACAGATTAGATAGATGGATAGATGATTGATAGATGATAGATATTATTTATAACTGTATATGGATATACTGTATCTGGATATAGATAGATTTGTCATTGCGGCTCATCACTTCAGCTTCACATGGCCCACGGGGGCCAACTTTTGGCCCAAGTCTGTCTTATGGCTTTCTAGTTTGATTCCCACAGCCAACTGGGTCAGCCTCTGAGTTTTTCAACTCCAAATTCTTAGAGAGGTATCTGTGTTAATCTTATTACGCCAGCCATGCAAGTCCTAGCAACTTGGCCGGCCTATGAAGAGGTCCTGCTGTGATCAGTCAGTCCTCAGCCCTGAACTAGTTGACCTGGACAAGCAGGCAAGCGTTTGGCCAGGTCGGTGGGGGGAGGGGCAGCCGATGATGGATGATTGGCATCCCTGGTCCCACACTGCAGGAAAATGGATTCCTTCTGGAGAATAGAGCCCCTTCTTAACGCTGTGTTTCCTTCTGTGGGGCAGGTCAAGGCACTTCTGGAAGAAATATTGGAGCGGGTGACAGACGAGTTTAACATCCCAGAACTGATGGCCAAAGTGGAGGAGCGCACCCCTTACATTGTAGTTGCCTTCCAGGAGTGTGGCCGGATGAACCTCCTCACCAGAGAGATGCAGCGCTCGCTGAGGGAGCTGGAGCTCGGCTTAAAGGTGAGTGCGGTCTTGTAAGGCATGGAGGAGACGTTGCTAGAGGACACAGCTGGAAACCTATGGGGAAGAAGGAGCACTGGGGGACCTGGAAGCTGGGGAGCAGTTGTCCTGCAGCATCCTAGGTGCCCAAAAGGTATTACTCCCCAGAAACCAAAGTCTGGCCATGAGGTTGTCTGCAAGAACCTAGATGTTACACAATCTTTGACATTTCTCGTCAACAAGGAAAGAGTCTACTATTTCTACTACCAGTTTTACTTTCCTCACCATGAGATGATGTAAAATGCCCAGCACAGCCTGTTAATTACTGTTCACCCAGATGACAGGTAGATGGGAGCTCTTTCTGCCTTTGAGGAGCTGAGGGTGACTGCTGTCGGTTTACATTGCCTTGTTTATTAAAAGGATTGTAAATGAACACTCAGACAAGCCCTGGAAGTCCAGGTGTGGAACACGATGGCGCCTTCATCATGTCTGGCTCTTGGGGTTAAACAGCCAGGGTCACATGTGGATAGGAAAAACATGTATGAGTTTTTTCACACAGAGTCACATAGATGATGAAACAGACTGCAAAATCTAGGTTAGGGCCGGGCGCGGTGGCTCACTCCTGTAATCCCAGCACTTTGGGACGCTGAAGCGGGCGGATCACAAGCTCAGGAGATGGAGACCATCCTGGCTAACAGAGTGAAACCCGGTCTCTACTAAAAATGCAGAAATTAGCCAGGCATGGCGGCGGGCACCTATAGTCCCAGCTGCTGGGGAGGCTGAGGCAGGAGAATGGCATGAACCCGGAAGACAGAGCTTGCAGTGAGCCGAGATTGCGCCACTGCACTCCAGCCTGGGCGACGCAGCGAGACTCCGTCAAAAAAAAAAAAAAAAAAAAAAAAAAACCTAGGCTAGGGTTTTTTGTTTGTTTGTTTGTTTAATCTCTTAATGTTCTTCTCCTTCCTCCACCCCACCTCAACATGGGTAGAAGGAAATAAGGAAGGAGAGACAGGAAGGGAATGTTGAAGATGGACAATGTTTGGTAACATTTCCAAATTCTGTGCTGGCTTGTAATCAAATGAAGGACAAAATTCCACAGAGGAAATAAGAACTTTGTCTGTTGTGTAACGCAGTTCCATTACTTAGGTACGCAGCTCTATCTCGGTAACTATCTTGAGCAGGTGTGCTGCCATTTTAAAGGCTTATGGAACTTGTGTGATGTGGTGCAGCCTATTTACCCATTCGATTTCCAATTCATTCACTCATTTTTCTTCCGAGAGCCTTTGCTGCATTTGGAGTCATGAATCTCAGAGCTTGCCTGGGCAAAGATGAAGGGTGCAGGAGGCAGCTGTCTTGTCTTTCAGTCTGATTGATGAGCCTCTTGGGCAAGTCTCAGCACTGCCTGCTGGAGGGTGCAAAGGAGATTGGAAAGGGAGCCTTCCCTTGAAGGACAGTCTTGTGGAGAAACAGACACACACACTGATATAAAGCAGGGTGGAATTAATTAAGAGCCACATAGAGAGACGTGGGAGAAGAAAGAAGAAAGAAGTATTGTATGTGGGGTAAGGAAAGCCCCAGGGAAGAAGTGGCACATTCATGGGGTTCCGGAGGAAGGGGAGGATTGTGACAGGTGATCATAAAAGGCAGGGGCTCCTAGAGGCACAGAGCACAGCAGCCCACGGTCTGTTCTCAGAGTTAACATGGTTTGGCTGCAGCTACAGGCCCACTCAGGTGAGCAACAGTGATAGGGTGAACTTCCAAAAGGTGACAAAACAATGACAGCAAAGCAGCCGGGACCTTTGTCTACTGGTCCCACTGTGAAAGGAAGACAGACAGAGCAATCTCCATTCAAACTTGCTGTCATGAATCCCAGACTCTCCTTAGGACCGTCCCCCAAGCTGGCCTGGTCCTCAGACTCTCCGGAAGTTCTATCACATGTTCCCATCGCCACGCTCCAGTCCTACCAACTTCTGGGGGTGGGGCCTAGAAATCCATAATGTTTCATCACCAGCCAGGAAATTCTTTTGATGACTCAAGTTTGGGAAGCACAGCCTGAAGGTAAGAGGCAGAAGAAAAAGTTAGACAGTGCTATTCGTGGCAAAAAGAAAGTGCAAAGGGGATGGCAGCAGAGTTCAGAGAAGAGAGTTTTAAGTCTAGGGAAGGGATAAAGCTGAGCTAGCCAGAAAGGAGAACAGCAGGGAAAACACACAAAGCAGGTGACTTGGCAGGAGGAGTTCGCAGGATGGTCTGGCCTGTGAGTGAGAGGTGGAGCGCCCGAGTGGGGCAAGTCCCTCAGATGGCGCAGCGAAGAAAGTCAGCTCCGAGTTCTTCCCGGAACACTGGTGGAAGGCATGCTTGGCTTTGCTGAGCAGCTTACCTGGCAGCGGGGAGGAGGAAGAGGAAATTCTGCCTGAGGTTTTCCTTCTTCATTTTCTTTGTTTAACAATCACCTTATGCTGGGTGCAGTGGCTCACGCCTGTCATCCCAGCACTTTGGGAGGCTGAGGTGGGCAGATCACGAGGTCAGGAGATCGAGACCACCCTGGCTAGCACGGTGAAACCCCATCTCTACTAAAAATACAAAAAAAAATTAGCCGGACCTGGTGGTGGGTGCCTGTAGTCCCAGCACTTTAGGAGGCGGAGGCGGGTGGATCACTTGAGGTCAGGAGTTCGAGACCAGCCTGGCCAACATGGTGAAACCTCATCTCTACTAAAAAATACAAAAATTAGCCAGGCATGGTGGTGGGCACCTGTAGTTCCAGCTACTTGGGAGGCTGAGGCAGGAGAATCGCTTGAACCCAGGAGGCAGAGGTTGCAGTGAGCCGAGATTGGGCCACTGCACTCCAGCCTGGGCGAAAGAGCAACAGTCCATCTCAAAAAAAGAGCCAGATTAGATCCCCGGTCAGCGAGCCAGACTTTAAACCTGAACAGCTGCACATCTTTAGAAACAGATTTTATCAATCAGGAGGGGCAATCAACCACCGAAGCTTAGAAAAAAAGCCTGATGCCATCACACGTTTGAATGATAAAAATTAGTTCCTGGGCAGGCGCGGTGGCTCACACCTGTAATCCCAGCACTTTGGGAGACCGAGGTGGGTGGATCACAAGCTCAGGAGTTTGAAACCAGCCTGGCCAATATGGTGAAACCCCGTCTCTACTAAAAATACAAAAAAATTAGCCGGGCGGTCGCCTGTAGTCCCAGCTACTTCAGAGGCCGAGGCAGGAGAATGGCGTGAACCCGGGAGGCGGAGCTTACAGTGAGCCGAGATCGCACGACTGCACTACAGCCTGGGCAAGACTCTGTCAAAAAAAAAAAAAAAAAATCTGCACTTGTACCTGCTAAATATATAACAATATTTTAAAATGTAAAAAGGAAAAAAAAATGCTTGCAACCAGAAAAATAAAATGAAAAAGTTCCAGGACTGTTTTAGGTTGAGCATAGGGAGACATAGGTCTACTCATGTTATCCAGCACACTAATTGGACAAACCCAAATGTTGTGCCCGGAACGGGCACCAAAGTTACAAAATGTCGAATTTTTGAAGTCATTAAGTCAACACTATTAGCATCATGATAACGATATTGTTATTCACCATATTTCATATTTGGCTGGATGGGAGGCCAAAATGTCTACCCAAAAAGTATTATCACTGAAAGCCCTGATGACTACAGGAGCTCAAAGCACCCAAAAGTGGTAAAGGACGGCATCATCTGGGGAAGGCCAGCTGGCCACAAATATGTTCCCATAGAGAGGAATTCTTTTGGGAATTCACCACAGTTAGACATCTGTATCTCAGTCTCACAAGATGAGGAACCAGCTCCTGTGAATATCCCAGAGCTGACTGGAAGGGGTACTGACTTCCACTAACCAAACTCATAAAAGTCTGATGTACCAAATGCCCAATGGCCAATTTATTCTGTTTCAATAACAACTAGGCATAATTTTCAAAGGGCCATATACTGGTGGCAGACTGCCCAGAAATTATCTCCCTATGTAGGAAAACTACAGAGGACAAATTCTTAGATTTTTAATGCCCAATACAGTAGCCATTAATGACAGGTGATTACTGAGCCTTGAAATGCGATAGTCCAAATTGGGATGTGCTATAAGCTTAAATTACACACCACATTCCAAAGCCATAAGACCAAAAACTATAAAATAGTCTAGTAATTTTATATTTATTATATATTGAAATGATATTTGGTATTTTAGATATACTGAGTTAAGTAAAAGTTAAATTCACCTGTTTGGTTTTTTACTTTAAAAATGTGAATTCCAGAAAATTTTTAATTACCTATGTGGCTGTCATATGTGGTTTGCATTCTATTTCATTTAGGCACTGCATATCTTAGATGGAGCCATGGCCAGCCCAAAATCTGGGAGGGGCTGGGAACTAATTTTTTTTTTTTTTTTTTTTTTTTGGCGACAGAGTCTTGTTCTGTTGCCCAGGCTGGAGTGCAGTGGCGTGATCTCAGATCACTGCAACCTCTGCCTCCTGGGTTCAAGCCACTCTCCTGCCTCAGCCTCCCAAGTAGCTGGGACTACAGAGGCCCGCCACCATGCCTAGCTAATTCTTGAATATTTTTTAGTAGAGATGGGCTTTCGCCATATTGGCCAGGTCTCAAACTCCTGACCTTGTGATCCACCCACCTTGGCCTCCCAAAGTGCTGGGATTACAGGTGTGAGCCACCGCACCTGGCCAGGAACTGATTTTCATCATTCAAACGTGTGATGGCATCAGGCTTTTTTTTCCTATGCTTCGGTGGTTGATTGCTCCTCCTGATTCACAAAATCTGTTTCTAAAGATGTGCAGTTGTTCAAGTTTAAAGTCTGGCTTGCCGACTGGGGATCTAATCTGGCTCTTTTTTTTTTTTTTGAGATGGACTGTTGCTCTTTCGCCCAGGCTGGAGTGCAGTGGTACAATCTCAGCTCACTGCAACCTCTGCCTCCTGGGTTCAAGCTATTCTCCTGCTTCAGCCTCCTCCCAAGTAGCTGGGATTACAGGCACCTGCCATCATGCCCAGCTAATTTTTGTATTTTTTAGTAGAGATGACCATGTTGGCCAGGTGTCTCGAACTCCTGACCTCAAGTGATCCACCTGCCTCAGCCTCCCAAAGTGCTGGGATTACAGGAGTGAGCCACCGCACCCGGCCTACTCTGGCTCTTTATTCTGATGCACTGTGTGTTTACTTAATAGTGCAGGTCTGGACAGGTGGCCCGTGCTATGGCCCTTTAATCCCCACCCACTGGGCAGCTATCCTGGCCCATATGTCTTTGGCTTTCCAGTGCTCTACCAGAATACCTGAATAGAAAGGCAGCTGCCAACCCAGCCTGGAAGCCAGCCTGGAAGGAGTAGGACCCTTATCACTTTCACTTCTTCCCATACTCTCAGCTCCCAGTGTCTTAAACAAATGAAAGCTCCTTGCCAAGAACATCTTCATAGAGAAGAAAAAGCAGAGAGGAGCTAAGCCTCAGGACAGATTACGGCATGGAGCCCTCCAGGAGGGAGGACCTGGGTGCTGCTGCCCTGGCCCCTGGCCCTCTGTGGACTGAACGCCCACTGCATGACCGTGAGCCCAGGGCAACAGCTGCTTCAGACACACCAGAGGCGCCCTTTGCATACGGAGGTTCCTGGCCTCACTCCCAGAGGTATGAATCCTTAGTTTGGACTACAGCCTATGAATCCAAGCTTTTAACAAGCCCCCTGACTTAAAAAGAATGAAGACCTACAGGAAAAATGAGGTTTTAACTCTGTATTATGCCAAAGAAAGATTATGAAAGCATTTATTGATAGGGATGAATGAAAGGGTTAAGGTCACAGCCAAATAGCCCTCCTATCCTGAAAAGGGGCCACCCAGCCTGTCGTTCTCCCAGAGTTTCCCTGCAATGCCAAAACCAAGGAAGCACCCTGTAGACCCTGAAATGCAGCATTTTCTTAAGCGAAGGGTCCAGTGTTTTAAGTTTTCTTTTCGTTGACTCTTGACCTGTGAACAAGTAAGTGTGACTATCAATCGCTGTTAAACAGGATGCAGGCCAGATGAGTTGAGGAAACTGGTTGAATGCACATAAGTAGGTATCTTTGCTTAGTATAGCTTGAGACTTTTTTTTTTTTTTTTTGAGATGGAGTTTCGCTCTTGTTGTCCAGGCTGGAGTGCAATGGCACGATCTCAGCTCACTGCAACTTCTACCTCCCAGGTTCAAGCAATTCTCCTGCCTCAGACTCCTGAGTAGCTGGGATTACAGGCGCCTCCCACAACACCCAGCTAATTTTTTGTATTTCATAGAAATGGGGTTTCACCATGTTGGCCAGGCTGGTCTTGAACTCCTGACCTCATGATCCACCCGCCTCGGCCTCCCAAAGTGCTGGGATTACAGGCCTGAGCCACTGTGCCCAGCCAATGATTTTTTATTTTCTTCTTTTCCTAAATGACTCCTGGTTCTCTTCTCCAGGGCTATCCCTGCTTCACTGACGAGCTGAGAGACAGAACATTCTTTAGAGTTCCATCACTTGCACATTCAATTAGTATGTGTAAAATTATTGTCAGAATACATGATAATCTTATTATAAGCAGATGTGAGAAATTTTTAAGAAAGCCAAGTTACACGTATTATGTCCTCTGCTTTCAAAATGATTTTAGATTTCTGCAGGGTGTTAAAAATTAAGTACTGCATATATTTCTAAATTTATTAGATCTTATTTTCAGAGTAATTTTAAGTTCACAGCAAAATTGCACAGAAGGTGTGGAGATTTCCCATATATCTGCTGTCCTCAAAGACAAATTATCCCCCCTCGACTCTCAAATTCAACACCAGAGTGGTACATTTCTTATAACTGATGAATCTATACTCATACATCATTATCACCCAGAGTTCATCGTTTACCTTGGGGTTCATTCTTAGTATCAGACTTTCTATGGGTTTGGACAAATAAATAATGACTTGTGTCCACCATTAGAGTATCATACAAAGTAGTTCCACTGCCCTAAAACCCCTTTGTGTGGCATATATTTTAAACTGTTTTTTGTTTTCAGAGATGGAGTCTTTCTCCATTGCCCAGATTGGAGTGTGGTGCTGTCCTCATGGTTCAAGAGATCTTCCCACCTCAGCCTCATGCGTAGCTAGAACTACGGGTGCACACAACCACACCCGACTAACTTTTTGTTTTTATTTTTGGAGAGATGGGGTCTCACTATGTTGCCAGGCTGGTCTCCAACTACAGGCCTCAAACAATCCTCTCCCCTCGACCCAAAGTGTTGGAATGACAGGCATGAGCCACTGTGCCTGGCTATTTTAAACTTTTTTCAAGCACATTATCTCTTCCTATAACAAAACTTATAGAAAGTTTGCATGGCTTCACTGTTTTCAGAAATGGCACATCTCTGTATGAGGGATGGTAACAGAGAGTGCGCTGTTGACTTAGCCCACAGAAATGACCAGAAACAAAGGACTTCTGAGTCCAGAGCTCCATCTGAGTTCATCTGTATCTGCCTTGGTCTGGCCCAGTCCTCAAAGCACATCCCAAACGACCAGGACATTTCCGTCACACTCAGTCCGGTGTACCGCCGGCAGTCCACAACCTGACACCTTAGGAGTTCTGTTGAGTCATGTTACGGGGTGACTCCAGAATGGGGCCTTTACTCCCCTATCAACTCACAGGACAGACGACACTCACAGTATGTCTCCATAGATGCACCCAAATTTCATACAACCCCAGCCAATTTTGTATAGAAGCAAATTTAGTAGAACTATATTTTGCTGTATTGTTTGTAAAGGCATTTTATAACCATGGAAGTTAATTGGCCATTGAAACTTCTTAAAGTTTTTATTCTAAAGGGAAAAATGAATACAGTATGGCCTGTATTTTTTTTTTAAATGTCCGTTGGACTCATTTCACTTTTGAAGTGAGTCACGACTTTTCAACACATCTTAACCAAAGGTTGGCAAGCAAGTAGTGGATTGTGTGCACATAAAAATGTGTATTAAAACTGTCATTTGCAGTTTTTAACGTAGGCCAGGCATGGTGGCTCACACCTGTAATCCTAGCACTTTGGGAAGCCTAGGCGGGTGGATCACTTGAGGCCAGGAGTTTGAGACCAGCCTGGCCAACATGGCAAAATCCCATCTCTACTGGAAATACAAAAATTAGCCAGGCATGGTGGCACATGCCTGTAATCCCAGCTACTTGGATGGCTGAGGCACAAGAATTGCTTGAACCTGGAAAGTAGAGGTTGCAGTGAGCAAAGATCATGCCACTGCACTCTAGCCTGGGCAACAGAGCAAGACTCTGTTAAAAAAAAAAAAAAATTAACGTAGCTTTGGCAAAAACATGCATAATAGTTTACATTACCAAACAGAAGACTTAGCCTTTCTGCCTAAAATACCATCATCCATCCCCCAGAGCTTCCCATGATGGTAAAGACATTCTATATCTGTGCTAATAAGATCACATGTGGCTATTGAGCACATGAAATGTAACTAATGTGACAAAGAAACTGAATTTTTAATTTTTTTTTTTTTTTGAGATGGAGTTTTGCTCTATCAACCAGGTTGAAAGGCAGTGGTGGGATCTTGGCTCACTGCAACCTCCGCCTTCCAGGTTCAAGTGATTCTCCTGCCTCAGCCTCCTGAGTAGCTGGGATTACAGGCGCCCGCCACCAAGCCCGGCTAATTTTTGTATTTTTAGTAGAGATGGGGGTTTCTCCATGTTAGTCAGGCTAGTCTCGAACTCCTGACCTCGTCACCCACCCACTTCAGCCTCCTAAAGTGCTGGGATTACAGGCATGAGCCACCGCGCCCAGCCGAATTTTTAATTTTTTTTTTTCTTCAAGATAGGGTCTCACTATGTTGCCGAGACTAGTCTACAAACTCCTGGCCTCAAGCAATCCTCCTGTCTCAGCCACCTGAGCAGCTGGGATTACAGGCGTGCACCAATACACCCAGCTAATTCTTTATTTTTTTGTAGATACCAGGCTTCACTGTGTTTCCCAGTATGGTTTCATACTCCTGGGCTCAAGTGATCCTCCTGACCTGGCTTCCCAAAGGGCCGAGATTATAGGCATGAGCCACTGTGCCCAGCTCTCAATTTTTAATTTTATAATTTTAATTCACTTGCACTTAAATAGCCACATGTGGTTAGTGGCTACTGTATGAGACACTGTAGACCTAAAGTATATGTATTTGAGTCCTGTAATGTAAGGCCAGGGACAATGGGTAAGCACTTGCCTTGTAGCTGTGTTTGCTAAAGAGAGTATCAGGTAGTTTCCCCATAAAGCACAATACTTCATCCTCCCCCTAAAGGTGAATTTCAGCCCCTCTCTCCTAAAATGGCTTGTAGCCCTTAAAGGCCATTTTTTTTTTTTCTATTCACAGCAATTACTTTTCCCACTGACCTCTCTCCTGGTTCTGTTCTCCAGGGCTCTATTAGTCAGGTATGGCTGCTGTAACAAAATACCACAAGTGGTGTGGCTTAAATAACAGACATTTATTTCTCACAGTTCTGGAGGCTGAAAGTCTAAGATCAAGCACTGGCAAATTTGGTTTCTGGTGAGGGCTCTCTTCTGGGCTTGTAGACAGGTGTCTCCTCTCTGCGTCCTCAAATGGCAGGGAGGCAGAGCAAGAAAAGGGGAAAGTAGGAGAGAGACTGAGAGATTTCTTCCTCTTCTTATAAGGCGAAAGTCCTATCAGATTAGCCCTTTATCCATATGATGTCACTTAACCTTAATTATCTCTTTAAAGGCTCTATTTCCAATACAGTCACATGGAGGGTTGGGGCTTCAACATATGAATTTGCCAGGGACACAGCCCAGTCCATAGCAGGGGGTTTTCTCACCTGTCCACCCTGCAGCTTCTCCCCTAAGAGAAGTTGCTGCATTAGTCTGACTTACCGTCGGAGCCTCCTGTACCCAGACTCAGTGGTTCTACCAGCCGCCAACCCACAGCCCTTTTGTACTGCTCAGGCCTCAAGGGGCATCAACCTATGGCATCAGTGGCTTTGCCTTGCTTTTGCCCCTTCTTATCACTCTCACTCACCTGATTCCGATTCCCGTTCATAAATGGGAGAAGTGAAGTGGTATCAGAGCTACTGGACATTGGGAGTATGTCCTGTTAATGGCCATAATCCACCATGTATGTTAGAAAAGAAGTGCCGACAACCACTGATCTGGGATGCCTCCTGCCTCCCTAGAAGGCAACACGCTTCAGCCACCGCCGCCTCTGCCGCAGTGCAGGCTCCAGGCTGTCTTGGCACGTGTCTGCAATAGCCATCCCCTAGCATCTTTCCCTGGCTAAGGCTCTTTGTTAAAAACACATCTGCATTCCCAGTTCCCACTGAATGCAGGTGTGTTCTTAAGAAAGAAAGAAAGCCTCAGCCAGGAATTTTTTAGCCGGTGGTAGAAGGCTGCCTACACTGGGCACTGTTTTAGGTTCTCATAAAATTTAAATAGCAAGGAGGTTCAGGGAAGAATAACCGTAACCTTGGGTAATCCACTAGGGCTTTTGCGAGTAGGAAAGCTGATACCTCACATTCCTAGCAGATGAAAACTTGCCATGGTGGAAATAGATAGTAAAGAGTTACTGACGTATCCCAGATTATATGCTGTGATATAAATTCCCAGCATGCCCAGCCCTGATTTCTGAGTTCATAAGTAATTCTAGTGAACCTTAGTAGGAATTCTGGGTAAGAAAATGAGGTTGCCATTGGTCTTGTTTGCATCACCAAGCCGAGACATCCGGAAGAGCCTCTCACCTTGAAAAGCAGATAGATTTTAAATTAACTCTGCCTTCCCACTCACCTTCATCTCCCTAAGAGTTTTGGCCATTGAGTTCCACATTTTGAAAGGAATACATGGGTGAAATTTGGGAAGAGAATCTGTGCTATGCAATGTTTCATTAAAATCTTCAGTTTTTCAAGTCTCTCTAAAAATTAAAATAAAATAAAATAAAAACATACCTGCAAATGTGTCATATGTAAGCCTTGCCATGACTGATCCAACTTGACTGCGTTTACTTACCTCTTCTATACTTCTGCAGTACATAGATGCAGCATTATTCCTGGGTTAATATGTACTTATGTCTGCATTTCTTTATGATTGCTATTAAGTTATCACCCAAGCCTTTTCCATGAATACAAACCCTGCTTCCCCAGCTAAACTGTAAACTCCTCAAGCAAAGACTCTCTCTTCTAATTGCTGTATATTTCCGGAGGAAAAAAGGCTGGTATAGCTCTCTCTCTGTTTACCGTGGGTCTGAGCAAAGGGAAGGAGGTCAGCTACATCTGTTCACTCCTCAGGATGCGTCTTTCTGTTTAAAATAATTTGTTTGCTCACCAATGCAAATACTCTGTAGCCTGAAAAGGATTCAATGGGCTTCCCTTTTATAAATCAGGGATTTGAAAAGTTACACACACATACATTATAATCCGTCTACTGAAAGTTAGTACAATGGATTCATGGTGAGTTTTAAGTTTTTGAATAATTCCTTTTACTTACTTAGATTTATTTTTTGGTCTAAACAGAGAAAGGAGCAAACTTTAAAGGAAAATTTATAATTGTGGTAGTAACTCTGAAAAGTAAGATTGAAGCAGTGCTTAAAAGTAACTCATGTGGCCTTCTGCTTATGACCAACAAGCCAGATTTACCTTTCTACCTTAAACTGCTAGAAAATTAGACAAGCTATGAAAAATATCAGTTTTCAGACATTAAACAACAGGCAGAATAAGACTATGATACTTGAGAGAAAGGAAATAAGAAATGTGAGGCCTTCATTCTACAAGCTACAGGTTATACTTCAGGAACCCAAAAGAGTCCCACAGTCTTGCTGAACTGGGAAGATGTAGAATTTGCAGAGTAAAGTACCTAAGGTGGGGAGCTGCACAGAGAAAGAGCTCAAGAGAGCCACAGAGGGAATCCCCTTGAGACTGTGGCTCTGCACATGAGTGAGAGGAAACTACCCAAGGCTGAGAAGGAACCACCAGAAAAAAAAGTACAGAGAGCAATTCTCAGAGTTCACAAAGTGCTGAGAATAGTTTGTGTTCCTACTAGCCAGAGCAGAAATAACTCAAAAAATAGGAGGTGTCAGGGAGAATTCTCAGAAGTATATCAGCTTAGTAATGGGGCTACATTGAACCTAGACTAAAAACTGGTCTGACCCCACCCTAACAAACTTAAATGCAAGCCACCAACAGATCCATTGATTTCAAGAAAATTAACTGCAGGCCAAAAATAAATTCCACCACTGTTTAAAGGAGTATAACAAAATTCAGCACGCAATAATGTAAAATTCACAGTGCCTGATACAGAGTAAACAAATTACAGCCACGTAAAGAAGTAGGAATACATGACTCACAGCTAGGAGAAAGTGCGATCAGTTGAAATGGAGCCAGAAATGACAGAGACAATGGAAGACAAAGATGTTAAAACAGCTATTTTAAGTTTGCACCACATATTCAAGAAGCTAGAAGAAAACAAGAGTATGATAATGTAAAACATGTAAGATATTTATTAAAAGACCCAAATGGAATTTGTAGAGATGAAAAATACAATGTTGATATGAAAAATGAACTTTGGAGAAGTCACAGCTGAGTAGGCACTGCAGGAGAAAACATCAATAACCGTGAATACACAGCAATAAAAATATCTAAAATGATGAAAAAATTGAAAAAAGTAAACAAATCACTAGAGTCCTGTAGGATAATATCAAGTGATCTAACATACAAGTAATTGGTATCCCAAAAGGATGGGGTTGGTGATAGGGAAGGGGGGCCAAAAAAACTATTTGAAGAAATAAGGGCCACAGTTTTGCAAATTTGATGAAAACCACAAAACCTATAGGTACAAGAAGCTCAACAAGCCCCATGCAGAATAAGCCTAATGAAAACATTGTAAATACACCTCATAATAAAACTGCTGAAACCCAGGGATAAAGAAAAGTTTTAAAAGCAGCAAGAGGAGAAAAATACAAATTATATTTAAAGGATCAAAGGAAAGAATGATGGCAGACTTCTTGTCAGAAGCTGTGCAAGTCAGAAGAAAGTGGAGAACTATCATTAAAGTACTAAAAGAAAAAAAAACTGTAAACTTAGAATTCTTTGCCCAGGAAAAAATAGCTTTCAAAAAAGAAAACTAAGTAAAAATGTTTTCAGACAACTGAGATAATTCATAGCCAACACGCCTGTGGTACAAGAAATGTTAAAGAAATTTCTTAGAACCCGGGAGGCGGAGGTTGTGGTGAGCCAAGATCATGCCAGTGCACTCCAGCCTGGGCAACAGTGCAAGACTCTGTCTCAAAAAAAAAAAAAAAAAGAAAGAAAGAAATTTCTTAGAAAGAAAGAAAATGATATCATATGGAAATTTGGATCTGAACAAAGAAATAATGGTCTCCACAGATGGTAAATATATGAGTAACATGAAAGACATTTTTATTCATCCAAAATCTTTTTTTAAAAATAATAGACTGTTTAAAACAAAAATAATAAAAATTTACTGTGGGCTTTAAGCATATGTAAAACCAAAATGTATGCCAACAACAGCATGAAAAATGAGAGGAGAGAAATAGAAGCATATTGTATATGATTCTTACACCATATGTGGAGTGGTATAATTTTGAAGTTAGGGTGTGATGAGTTAGAGATATGCATTGTAAATCCTAGAGTAGCATTCAGCAAACTATTGGCCAACAGGCCAAATCTAGCCCACAACCTGTTTTGGCAAGTAAACACTGGAACACAGCCACAATCATTCATTTATACATTGTCTATGGCTATTTTGTGCTACAATAGCAGCATGAGTAGTGTCAGTAGAGACCATGTGGCCCACAAAGCCTGTAATATTTATTTACTATTTGACGCTTTACAGGAAAAAAAAAAAGTTGTCATAAAAGCAGCCACAAAATAAATAAATTATCTACAATTATTGTAGTTACTGTGTTGGTAACTACATTAAATATAAATGGCTTAAGTTCCCAGGGTACTGATTAGAACTGCCAGATCCAATTTTAAAAAGCAAGACCTAGCTATATACTGTTATATCAGGAGTCCCGTCTCCAGACCACTCCTACATTTGGAGATTTGCTAGAAGGACTCATGAGTTTCGGCATATGATTGTATTAATACATATGGCTAGAATTTGTTATGGTGCTTTAGTAAGAATACACACATAGCCAGATCATAAAGGAAAAAGACATAGGTGGAGTCAGGAGAAATCCATGTACAGGTTTCCATATGCTGCCTCCCTCTCATGAAGGATCACATAGAGTGCATCCTCTCTCCAGCACTAGAAATGGAGTAACATTTGTGTAACATTTCTGCCCAGGGAATTCCATTAGAGACCCCAGCACCCAAGGATTTTATAAGGAGCTGGTCACATAGGCACCCTCTGTCTAGCACATTCCAAAATCCCATGCTTCCAAATAGGAAGTAGATATTCAGTGTAAACCAAATTGTTTGCACAGTCTGAATATAGTCAACCACCCTTTTCTATTAACCACCCTTTTCTATTAACCATTAATGAAGCGCTAAGTTTCTAGATGCCAGCCGCAGGCCAACCTTGCTAGCAGGCATTTCTAAGGATAGCAGTCTCAAGCTTGCCTCTTAACTCTTTCAGCACAGATGACCATCAAAACAAAGAACAAAAAAACTTCACATATCAAGCTAAACACAGGTGAGAAGAAAAAGATGAGGAAAAATGTAATATAAAAACTAATCGAAAGGAAGTTGTAGAGGCTATATAAAAATCAAACTATATTTTAAAATAAGCAATATTACCATGGATGAAGAGGAGTATTATGTAATAAGTCAATTTGTGAAGAGCATATAACAATCCTGTGTATAGGCACCTCATAACAAAGCATCAAAATACATGAAGCAAAAAAAAAGATGATAGAATCAAAAGGAGAAATAAATCCACAATTATAGTTGGTTTCAAAACTCCTCTCTCAATAATTAGTAGAACAAGTAGACAGAAAACCAGTTAGGACAAAAAATGATCAACCAACTTCCCAATTTTACAGACACTCCGACAATGGCAGAATACGCATACTTTTCAAGAGCACATGGAACATTCACCAATATCAACTATATTTTATGTCATAAAACAATATGAGAGGATTAGAATCATACACAGTATATCAACTGACCATAGCATAATTGAACTAAAAATAAATAACAGAAAGATAATCAGAAAATCTACAAGTATTTGGAAATTAAATAGCATATTTCTAAATAATTCTAACTATATTGAATAAAATAAAAATATATAAAATTGGTAACATGTAGCTAAAGCAGAACTTAGAAGGAAATGTATAGCATGAAATGCAAATATCAGCAATGAAAAAAGTTCCCAAATCAATGATCTAAGCTGCACCTTAAGAAACTAGGAGGCCGGGCGCAGTGGCTCAAGCCTGTAATCCCAGCACTTTGGGAGGCCGAGACGGGCGGATCACGAGGTCAGGAGATCCAGACTATCTTGGCTAACATGGTGAAACCCCGTCTCTACTAAAAATACAAAAACTAGCTGGGCGAGGTGGCGGGTGCCTGTAGTCCCAGCTACTTGGGAGGCTGAGGCAGGAGAATGGCGTGGACCTGGGAGGCAGAGCTTGCAGTGAGCTGAGATCCGGCCACTGCACTCCAGCCTGGGCGGCAGAGCGAGACTCTGCCTCAAAAAAAAAAAAAAATAAACTAGGAAAAAAACAGCAAAACAAATCCAAAGTAAACAAAAAGAAGGAAATGATAAAGAGCAGAATTAATGAAAGTGAAAACAAAAAATTATAAAGCTTTATGAAACCAAAAGCTAGTTCTTTTTAAAATGAATAAAATTAATAAACATATACCTGAATTTATAAGAAAAAGGAGAAAAAACAAAAACTTGAAAAAATCAGGATGGAAGGGGAGATATCATCATAAATCCTATAGACATTAAAAGCATTATAAGAGAATATGAATAATTTTCTGCGATTAAATTCAACCACTTAAATGAAGTGAACCAATTCCCTATGAGACTCCATCAAAGCTCACCCCAGTGAAATGTATAACCTAAATAGCCCGTATCTATTTTTAAAATTGAATTCACAATTTAAAATTTCCCACAAAGAAAACCCCTGATCCGCAAAGTATCGTTGGTAAATTTTACAAACATTTAAGGATGAAATAATAGCAATTTTACATAAACTCCTCTACTTCCAGGAAGATGGAGTAGACTCTGAAACATGTAGAGAGGAATGAAGACTATCTAGGAACCTCAGGACCCAAGAAAGGACATGACAGTGAGTTTCTTGGATTTTCTTTATGCCTCATAGACCTCAGAATGGGAGGGAAAAAAAGAAAGCCAGCAAACCAGAAATGTCAGTGGATGCTGACAAAACAGCAATAAGAACAAAACTGTTCTCTTCATCAGAGAGAGAGATGAACCAGTGAAGAGACAGTCTAGCAAGACAGAAAACTTTTAGACAATAAGCATGCTACTTCAGCCATACACCACAGAAAAAACAGGAATCCTTATCGTGATTGAAGTGTTTTGTGTCTTGACTGTATCAGTGTCAATATCTTGGTTGTGATACTGGACTATAGTTTTGCAAGCTGTTACCATTAGGGGAAACCAGGTAAAGGGTACACAAGATCTGTCTGTATTATTTCTTACAACTATAAATGTACCTATAATTATCTCAAAATTGTAAGTTTAATTTAATGTTGTAAATCACCATACAAAACCTGCAGATGTTTATAACAGCATTATTCATAACTGCCAAAACTTGGAAGCAACCAAGATGTACCTCAGTAGGTAAATGGAAAAACTGCAGTACATCCAGACAGTGGATTGTTATTCAATGCTTTTAAAAAAAAAAAAAAAATCAGCTTTCAAGCCATGAAAAGAAACAGACGGAACTTAAACGTGTATTACTCAGTGAAAGATGCCGATATGGAAAGGCTACATACTGTATTATTCTAACTATGTGACAATCTGAAAAAGGTAAAACAATGGAGGCAGTAAAAACTCTAGTTGCCCAGAGTTAAGAGTGACGATAGCATGAGTAGGTCAAGCACAGAAAAATTTTAGGACACTGAAACAATAATGATGAATATGATACTATAATGTTGGATACTTGTCATATACTATAATGACACAACATGATACTATATTTGTACAATACTGTAACGGTGGATACATACAATTATACTGCAATAATATATAATACTATAATGGTGGATACTTGTTATTACACTATAATGATATAATATGATACTATAATGGTAGATACATGTCATTATAAATTTGTCCAAACACACAGAATGTACAACACAAAGGGCAAACTGGGGTAAACTGTGGACTCTGAGTGATAATGAGGTGAATGCAGGTTCATTACATGTAACAAATGTACCACTCTGGTGGGGAATGCCCATCGTGGCGGAGGCTGTGCATGTGTCCAGGGAAATCGCTGTACTTTCTGCTCAATTTGCTGTGAAACTAAAACTGCCCTAAAAAAAAAAAAAAGTATATTTTTTAAAAAGAAAGCATAGAGAAAACTTCTCAACAAAGTTTATGAAAACAGAATTAATGTGACACCAAATACCTCATGAGCAAATGATAGATGAGCTTTCCTCATAAGCACAAATGCAAAACTCCTTAGCAAAATGTTAACAAATCAAATCACACAATAAAAGAAAAAGATGATATATCATGGCTAAATGCGGTAATCCTAGGAATACAAGATTACTTTTAAGATTCAAAAATCAGTCAGTGAAGTTTACCATATTAATGTGCTAAATTTAAACATCGTGTGATCATCTTCATAAATGCAGAAAAGGCGTTTGATGAAATTGAACATCAAATCTTCAGTTTAAAGTATCAAAAAAAAAAAAAAAAAAAACAGAAATCAAGGGAAATGTCAACTTAAAGGATATCCAAAGAAAACATATTTAATGGTGAGGGACAGCCTGCTTTCTCTCTAAGTTTGGGAACAAGGCAAGGTTTTCCACCCGCGTCACTTTTGTTCACCATGACCGTGAACGTCCTTGATAATGCAGTAAGGGAAGACGTGGCTACACAGAGGGTCTCGTAAGACAAGGGAATGATCTTTTTTGACCATTGATTTTGTCCTTTGCGCTAAATTTAATCCTTACACTTAATGTTATTTTATTAAATAACCAGTTAAAGGGAAACAATTATTACATAAGCTATACAATGCATGTAGCAATGAATTATCACATAACTACAGATATGAGGAAGACCGTATTGTCTGAGAAGCTTGATTTAGGCTCAGAGATATAAGCAGCATTTGAAACCCTTTTCTCAGAAGCCTGTGTACACTAAAGCAGAGATTCCAAAGAAAGGAAACAGTTTTTTTCTATTTTAACCTAATAAGGATATTCATTTCAGCAGATCCTTAAGGAAATCTACCAGAAGAAACTTGCTCATCAAATTCGGGTTTGTTTGAAAGTGGTAAACTTTGGTGGCACATACAGGGCTCTTTTACATCCCGTTGAGCCTTGATGTGGCCTCAGATTCATCACAATGCCCTGCTCTGGTCATCCACCTCAAAACATCTGGATAGATACATGGAATGAAATCTATTTTCTATCCCTGTAATGAAGTCCTGTTACTTGGGGGGAAACATTTGTAATTCACACTGTACTCATTCAGACTGGTCCATCTGTCACCAGTCTGATTAGGGATATTTGTCTTTTCTTTAAAATATTAAGGCTTTTATGTCTTAAAATAGTATGGCCATGAGATACTACAGTCTAGAAAGTGAATTCGTAATAATTACACTCCATGTGGGAAGTTCATAAAAAAGTTACCAGTGTAGTTTGTTTCTTATAAATCAGGAGCCTCTGGCTGTCACTCAGGAGACTGAAATATGTTCATCTTAAGGTAGGTATGCTTAACTGTTAAGAATTCCAAAAGTGGGCCAGGCACAGTGGTTCACGCCTGTAATCCTAGCACTTTGGGAGGCCAAGGCGGGCAGATCACAAGGTCAGAAGTTCGAGACCAGCCTGGCCAACATGGTAAAACCCCGTCTCTACTAAAAATACAAAAAAAAATTAGCTGGGCGTGGTGGCACACGCCTGTAATCCCAGCTACTTGGGAGGCTGAGGCAGGAGAACTGCTTGAGCTCAGGAGGCAGAGGTTGCAGTGAGCAGAGATTGTGTCCCTGCACTCCAGCCTGGGTGACAGAGCAAGATGCCATCTCGAGAGAGAGAAAAAAAAAAGCATTCCAAAAGTTAAGAGGAAGAGTTAGACCTAGAATTCCATGTGCCAGTCTCCTGTCCCACAGGCCAGGAGACTCCAGGCCCTGTGGAGGTGAGAACATCTTACATTTTAGCAGTCTGCCCTTGATGAAACAGTCAAACACTGTCAGGTGCCCTAACACCTGTTACAGAAACCACAACCATAGAAATCGGGTCTTCAAGAAATTGCCACAGATCACTGGCAGAGCCAAAGTTACAAAGTTTACTTTTAAAGATGGTGTTCAGGCCGGGCGCGGTGGCTCACGCCTGTAATCCCAGCACTTTCGGAGGGTGAGGCAGGTTGATCACTTGAGGTCAGGAGTTCAAGACCAGCCCGGCCAACATGGTAAAACCCTGTTTCTACTAAAAATACAAAAATTAGCCGGGCGTGGTAGCAGGTGCCTGTAATCCTAGCTACTCAAGAGGCTGAGGCAGGAGAATCACATGAACCCGCGAGGCGGAAGTTGCAGTGAGCAGAGATGGCACCACTACACTCCAGTCTGGGCAACAGAGTGAGACTCTGTCTCTGAAAATTAAAAAAAAAAAAAAAGATGGTGTTCAGTGTAAACCTTTCTTTACAAATCCTATCTAGCTGTTGAAAGAGTGTCCCTTAAAGTTGATTACGTATCCAGTAGTTCGATTTCTGAAGGAAATCCCTGATTTGGGGTGATACAGATCTTTGCAGGCGTTGGCTTCTTGGATTTCTAAGCTGCATGCAGGAGAGTCATGGAATTTGAGCTTTAGGGTAGGGTCATGTGGCACTGAACCCACAAATGGTTTAAAGCCTGCAATGGGAAGCAATTGTGTTTTTTGAAACACTGTCAGTAGACAGTTGCGACTCCGACATCAGAGCAGGGAGCGTTTTCAAGGACCAGCTTCTGTGAGACAAACTTTCCAAAGCAAGTGCTAGACAGGACAGTCATTATGTCACCCAACCCGGAGTCACATTCAAATGACATGAACAAGGGCGGATAACTCTTGTCTGCCTGGGTGCCATGAGCCCAGGGTCTCTGGGGCCCGTTGTTTGGAGGGACTTCCCACCTTCTCACTCTTTCCCCCTCCCATTCTTTATCTTCAGGGGGAGCTGACTATGACCAGCCACATGGAGAACTTACAGAATGCCCTGTACTTCGACATGGTGCCAGAGTCCTGGGCTAGACGGGCCTACCCTTCCACAGCAGGCCTGGCAGCCTGGTTTCTAGACCTCCTCAACAGAATCAAGGAGCTAGAGGCTTGGACGGGCGACTTTGCAATGCCCTCCACTGTGTGGCTGACAGGCTTCTTCAACCCCCAGTCATTCCTGACGGCCATCATGCAGTCCACGGCTCGCAAGAATGAGTGGCCACTGGACCAGATGGCCCTGCAATGTGACGTGACGAAGAAGAACAGAGAAGAGTTTAGGAGTCCTCCTCGGGAAGGGGCCTACATCCATGGCCTCTTCATGGAAGGTGCCTGCTGGGACACACAGGTAAAGCTTGGGATGAACCAAAGGGCATCTTTCTGGGGGCTGATTAAATACACATTGCTTCCTGTGAAGTGTGACTACTAAAAGAGATGTTCCTGAATCTTTTTCTCTAGATAACCTTTCTTTCCTTGAGGCCATCAAGCCATTTTTATTTGGTCAGGGGTGGTGCAAAGAGCATAGCCTTTGTAGAGGCAGTAGAGTGGAGAGGTCAATAGCAAGGGCTTTGGAACCAGACTGGCTGGATCTGAATCCCAGCACCACCATTTATTAACTCTATAACCTTAGATATAGTTTTACCTTTCCAGACCTCACCTGTTAGATGGGAGAATAGCGTCATTGTAAAAATTAAATGAGCTAATATGTAAGACAGTTAAACAGGGCCTGGCACATAGGCAGTGCTCAAAAAGTGTTGGAGTCAGCTATCTCTGCTGCTGCTGCTGCTGTGTGTCTGTCATCCAGGCTGGAGTGCAGTGGCACCATCTCGGCTCACTGCAACCTCCACCTCCCGAATTCAAGCAATTCTCCTGCCTCACCTCCTTGGTCCAGTTTCCTCATTCACGAGCTCTCAAAGGGCAGGAATCTTCTGCCTTTTATGTTGTCCTGTGTCGGCAAAGAGGAGCCAGTAGATATCACTTAAAGTGGCATTTTGAAAGGATTCCTCATCAAAGGCTAATAAAAACGTAAGTCACATGAGATTGGAGAAGATGTTTTGTCACTGGTAAGAAACTGGCAAACAAGCACAGATGGCTGGGATAAATGTAATGAACAAGAATGGGTAATTCTAGAAGTGTACACTTGTTGTACACATAATCTGGAAAGAGTCCCTAGTCAAATATCCCACTTGACAGGTGACACTAAACTATTCTTAGCAGTCAATATAAAGCTAATGGGGCAAAACTGTTAGAAGATCCAGAAGATCCCAGGAGGCCATGTGAATATGCAAATAGAAATTTACTTGGTTAAGTAGTACCCCAAAAATTCATGTCCAGGCATAACCCCAGAATGAGTATTTAGAAATAAGGTCTTTGCAGATGTCATTAGTTAAGATGAGGTCATACTGGATTATCATGAACCCTAAATCCAATGACCAGTACCCTTACAAGAAGACCACACAGGTCGGGCACAGTGGCTCACACCTGTAATCCCAGCACTTGGGGGGGCCGAGGCAGGCGGATCACCTGAGTTCAGGAGTTTGAGACCAGCCTGACCAACAGGGCGAAACCCTGTCTCTACTAAAAGTACAAAATTAGCCAGGTGTGGTGGTGCATGCCTGTTATCCCAGCTGCTTGGGAGGCTGAAGCAGGAGAATCGCTTGAACCCAGGAGGCGGAGGTTGCAGTGAGCCAAGATCGCACCATTGCATTCCAGCCTGAGCAACAAGAGCAAAACTCCATCTCCAAGAAAAAAAAGAAGAAGAAGACCACCTAGATGGGCACAGATATGGGAACAATAGACACTGTGGATTATTAGAGGGTGGAGGGAAGGGTGGGGGTTAATAAAAACTACCTATCTGGTACTATGCTCACTAACTGGATGAGGGGATCCATACTCCAAACCTCAGCATCATACAATATTCCCATGTAACAAATCCACACGTGTACCCCTGTATCTAAGAGTTGAAATTTTTAAAAAAAGAAACTAAAAGGAAAAGGAGATGGAAAATTTTGTTGAGACATGTTTTATAATGCTTACCATTTTGTTGGATATAGCAAGTAACAGTCTCCTGGAGTACTATTAGCAGTAGGAAATGTATTCATTCATTCCATATAGGCTTTCAGTTAAACAAATTACCTCAAAAAAACAAAACAAAGAAGACCATGTAGAGACACAGAAGAGAATTCCCTATGAAGAGAGAGGCAGAGATTGGAGTGAGGCAACTACAAGCCAAGGAATTCCAGGGATTGCCAGTAACCATGAGAAGCTAGGAAAGGTATGGGATGGTTTCTGCTTCAGAACCTCCAGGAGGACCAACTCTGCCCACACTTTGACTTAGGACTTCTGGCCTCCAGAACTATGAGATAATATGTTGCTTCAAGCCATCAAGTTTGTGGCATTTTATTATGCCAGAACTAGGAAAGCAATTCAAGAGCCAACAGAAAGGACAGTAAAGTAGGATAATGTTTAGACATCCTGAATCTTGAGAAGGAAGTTGACTTCCCTCTCTCCACCTGAACATTTGCACAAGAGTCTGTCAGTGGAGATCATATATGGATTGCATTAGGTATAAGGTGGCCTAGAGCAAGCCACAGCTATTAATAGAATCCTCCAAACCACCAAAATGAGAGAAGTACCAAAAGGAAAGTAGGCAAGAAGCTCAGAAGGAAAGTCAGTGACACTGGAGGTGGGGGAAGGATATCAGTTTCAATTGTCAACCTCCCATTTTTCATACCTCATTGTAAATAATAATACAAACTTCCCCAAAATCAATACTTGTTCACCATAAGCTGTTGTTCTCAAAGGTTTTATCCCAGAAAGATGTCAGCAAAAATGGAAGAGCCAGGACCTCCTAAAATCCTCTCCTCCATAAAACAATGAGAACATTCACAAAAACTGAGTCAGAATCAACTTTCTTAGAATTCTGGAAATTAACCAAAGGCTTTCAGCAATCCAAGAAGTGTTTATTCAAGCAAAACAGCTGAATCTCAGTAGGAAGAACAGTTTATGGCCTTTTAACTTGTCTATTCCCATCTCTACCCAACCCCTAGCTTGGAGGTTGCCTATAAAACCAACAGACCACAATCACAGTGAAAACCAGTAACCTAGAAACCACCAGGAGCAAAATGGGGTTGGAACACTATTCAAAGCCCTGTTAACCCCACAAAAAACTGTCATTATTTTGCCTGTCCATGGATTCCCTGGACTCACAAGTCTTTCTTATTTCACCTGAGTTGGAACTCACCCAGAGCAACAGCCTTTCTCCCCAGGGCATTTGTTGAAGACAATCAAAGACAACTGCTTAACACTGCAGTTTGTCTGAAGCAGGAGATAATAGCAGAGCAAACAATAGGCTAACCAAAAAGCTTAAAAGGGCAAGCTGGAGAATGAGATGGCCACAGGGGGCTTTGAAAACCACTGACATGTTCCTGGAAATCTAGGCCATGCCTATGTGCAGATCTGTGCACACACCCACAGCTGTGGACATGCTCAAGAGAGTTGAGAAGGCTGTATACTATAGCTAACCTTGAGGTTCTAGGAAAACAGGGGAGTTAAATCTAAGTTAAATTGCCTGGCTAATCATTGAAGGTGTGCTCCAACACTTGCACACAGCCACTCAGCCAAGACTTTGTGACTTACTGGTTCCAGGCATTTAAGAAAATCTGTCCAATTATTTGGTGACCTCTAAGCTAACAGGGCAGGCCACTTCAGTTGCCATACTTGACAAAAGAATATAGACTTTACAGAATCAGTTCAGAAAAGTCACTAAACAAAACCTGAAGAGAGAGAGAGAATATGATTTGCAGAGTGGCCACATTATTTAAAATGTCCAAGTTTTCAACAAAAAAAATTATGACATACAAAGAAACAAAAATGAACAGGCCATACACAAGGAAGAAAGCAATCAACACAAAGTATTCTGAGGGGGATCAAATACTGGACTTGCTAGACAAAGACTTTAAATTGGCTATTTTAAATATGTTCCAATAACCAAAAGAAACCATGTCTAAATAACTGAAGAAAATTGTGTCAACAATGTATTACTGAATAGAGAATACAGAGAGGAAAATTATATGTTTATTTAAAAGAATAAAGTAGAAACTCTGGAGTTGAAAAATATAATACCCAAAATGAAAACTCAATAGAGGAATTCAATAGCAGAACTGAATAGGCAGAAAAATCAGCAAATTTAAAATCAGGTGAATTGAAATTATCCAATTAGAAGAAAAATGAGAAAATGAAGTGTCTCAGAGATGTATGGGACACCATCAAGCATACTAACATATGCACAATGACAGTTTAGAAAGGAAAGGAGAGATAAAGGGCCAGAAAGACTATTTGAAGAGATAATGACCTAAAACTGTCCAAATTGGAAGAAAAACATTAATTTACATGTCCAAGAAGCTCAATGAAATTCAAGTAGAACAAACTCTGAGATCCATACCGAGACATATTATAGTCAAATTGGTGAAAGATAAAGACAAGAAGAAAATCTTAAAAGCAACAAAAGTGGCTCATCACTTACAAGGGGTTCTCAGTGAGAGTAATAGCTCATCAGAAACCATGAAAGAGAAGGCAGTAGGATGGCGTAGTCAAAATGCTGAAAGAAAAAGACTATCTGCCAAGAATCCTACCTGCAGCAAAACTCTCTTTCAAAAGTGAAGAAAGTTAGATATTCTCAGATTTTTTGAGAGAGAGAGAAAGAATTCATCACCAGTAAACCAGCCTTATAGGAGATACTAAAGGGAGTCCTTCAGGCAGAAAGGAGAGGACACTAGACAGAAACTCAAGTCCACACAAAGATATAGAATATGGATAAAGGCAATTACCTATGTAAGTACAAAAGATAGTATAAATGCATAATTTGTAATTTTTATTTCTCTTCTATCTAATTTAAAGGACAACTGCATAAGGAAATAATTATAAATCTGTGTTGACGGATAGAAATGTATAAAGGTGTAATGTAAATGATGAAAACAGCCCAAAGGTGGGAGAGGAGATGGAGCTATACAAGATTAGTTTTTGTATACCATTGAAAGTAAGCTGGAATTAGGCCAGGCACAGTGGCTCAGGCCTGTAGTCTAAGCACTTTGGGAGGATGAGGTGGATGGATCACTTAGTTCGAGACCAGCCTGGCCAACATGACAAAGTTAGCCAAGCATAGTGGCACCCACCTGTAGTCTCAGCTACTGGGGAGGCTGAGGTAGAATTGCTTGAACTCAGGAGGCAGAGGTTGCAGTGAGCCGAGATCATGCCATTGCACTCCAGCCTGAGCAATGGAGTGAAACTCCATCTCAAAAAAAAAAAAAAAAAAGTAAGCTGGAATTAATCTGAAATAGATTGTTATGTACATTAGAATTTTTTTTTTTTTTAAAGACTTGGTGATTTGCTTTGCCACCCAGGCTGGAGTGCAGTGGCATGAACAGGGCTCACTGCACCTCAACTTCCTGGGCTCAAGCAATCCTCTTGCCTCAGCTCCCAAGTAGCTGGGACTACAGGCATGTGCCACCATGCCCAGCCAACTTTTTTGCATTTTAGTAGAGATGAGTTTTCCCTATGTTGCCTAGGCTGGTCTCCAACTCTTGAGCTCAAGAGATCTTCCTGCCTTGGCCTCCCAGGGTGCTGAGATTACAGGTGTAAGGCACCATGCCCAGCCTTGGAATGGTAATTGTAATCCCCAAGGCAATTACTAATAATTTAAAAAATAGTAAACAAGGGAAATTAAAATGATACACTAGCGTATGTCTATTAATACAAGAGAAGACAATAATGGAGGACTAGAGAAATAAAAAAGACATAGACATACAGAAAACAAATAGCAGATTCTACTTAATCAGCGATTACATTAAATGTGAATGGATTAAGCACTACCATTTTTAAAAGGTAGAGATTAGCTAAATGAATTTTAAAAAATAAACCATGAAACCCATCATGATCCAATTATATAATTTCCACAAAAGACACATTTTGTTTTGGAAGATAGCAATAGGTTAAAAGTAAACAGATGGAAACAGATATGCCATGAAAACAGTAACCAAAAGGCAGTGAGAGGCTATACTATATCAGACAAAATGGACTTTATAAGATACAAATTGTTACTGAAAAATAAATAGGATAGAAATTATAGAGACAAAAAAGGACATTTTATGAGAATAAAAAGATCAACCCATCAAGAAGACACAATTGTAAATATGGAGGCACCTAACAAAAGAGCCCCCCAAAAATACAAAACAGAAACTGACAGAATTAAAGGAAGAAATAAACAATTCAACCATAATAATTGGAGCTGTCAGTACCTCCTGCTAATGTGACTGCTAATGATTATAGAGTTTCTTTTTGGGGAGATGAAAATGTTTTAGAATTAGACAGTGACCATGATTGTACAACTTTGTCAACATACCAAAAACCACTAAATTATACACTTTAAAAGGATTGGTTTTACAGTATGTGGGGGAAGAAAAGAGGCTCTACCTCTGTTCCTTATCCTTGCCATAAACACTCATCTCTGTGGGGCAAGGAGGTCCCCATTGTTTACCTTAATTCTGTTACTCACCATCCCTTACCTCATCATCAGCCTCTAAAAGAAGTGAAGAGGTACATCTTTCCCTTTAAATAAATTTAACACAAATAAACCAAATTTTGTCCATGGCATAAAGGCCTCAGAGTCCCATGGACACAAAGAATCTGTGAAACACTCTGAATCAGCATTTCCCAGCGTATGTTCCATAAAGCACTAGTGCCATGGGAAATGAATAGGTTGCAAAGAGAAAGGTCCTGTGGTCAAATAAGTTTGGGAAACATCAGGTTAAATAAACTGTTTTCTTTATTCCTAGGACTTCTTGTCTTCAGTGTGGTAGTGTATGTTGTAAAATGTCAAGTCCAGAATATGGTAAGCACCACTTCCCAAATTTATTTGACCAAGGGAGACTTTGGCTCCGCAGAACATTTCTCGGGACTAGTAGGAAAAATTGCTCTGTACAGCTGTATTGAAATAGCTCAGAAAATCATATGGAGGCCTCAACTGGAAAGCTACAGAAGAGTCAGGTCCACATTACATGAGTAAAGATAGAATGTAGCTCTCTCTACTCTAGAGGATGGAGGAGGTTGCATATGAAACAGAAAAGAAACAGAAACAGGACATAACAAAAGCCTTAAAAGCTAAATAAAGCATTTGCTGGCAGAAACTGTGTCTTAGTCATCTTTAAATCCCCAGCACCTAGCCTGACATCTGGGAAATATACACATTCGATATGCTTGTGAAATGAATGAATGGAAAAACAAACTAGGGGAGAATCAAGCTCCAAAGGGATTCATTTGTATATGATAAATAATAGCTTTTGGAACTGTGCTTCACCTGATTTAGGCTGAGAAAAATAGAAACGTGTTTCCACATATCAGATGCATTCCATCACAGGCTGCTGAGAAAACCTGGAAGGGGGCAGGCATAAAGGCAGCCATGCATGCCCAGTCTTTCCTCCCTTGGATCTGCTGACAAGAGCAAGCTGGTTGGCTGGGCTCTGGGTCTGATCTCAGGTGCTGCTTCTTGTGTTTTATCCTCAGGCTGGGATCATTACAGAGGCCAAGCTGCAGGATCTGACACCCCCTATGCCTGTGATGTTCATCAAGGCCATTCCTGCAGATAAGCAGGACTGCCGCAGCGTCTATTCCTGTCCTGTGTACAAGACTAGTCAGCGGGGATCCACTTACGTGTGGACTTTCAACCTGAAGACTAAGGAAAACCCATCCAAGTGGGTTCTGGCTGGAGTAGCCTTGCTTCTCCAGATTTAGCTTCTGCAGAGCCACCGAGAAAATAAAAAGGCTGGGCTTGGAGGCTGCCCAGAGGGACAGGGGGGTGAAGGGTGACCACAGACATGTAGAAAGGTAAGAAACCATGAGCACTCACACTTCTGTAGAATTCCTCTAGGGAACTTGGAGAGATGTGCCTGAAGTGAGGTTGAGCTGAAGGAAGAGGGGCCCAGGAATATAAGGGAGGATAATTTCACGATGCTAAACCTTTCTTAATAAAATGATTTACTCTTCAACTGTGTCTGGCCCAGGATTTGAGAGCTGCTGAGTCATAAATGATCATGTAGCAACCAAGAGAAATAAGCCACAAACACCTGGGCCCTGACCTTATTGCACAACACTCTCCCAGGCGCTCTTTTTCCAGGCCACCCCACGCGGTCCTTGGACCAGTGGTACTGGCATCACCTATGAACCAGAATCTCCATTTTAACCACCTCTCTGGAAAATCTGTACGCACACTATAGTTTGAGAATCACTAGCCTGGAGCAGGGGTCACCAAAATTTTTCCATAAAGAGCCAGTTAGTGAATACTTTACGGTTTACCATGCCTCTGTTTGAACTTTGCAACTTTGCCATGATAGCCCAACAGCAAGCATAAATGATGAGTAAATGAAGGGGTGTGATTGCATTCTAACAAACTTTATTTACAAAAACAAGCAATGGGTCATATTTTGCTGATCCCTGCCGTAGAGGATAAGGGATGTGTATACTGATATGTATCCTTCATTAATTCATGCATCCACTCAATACATTTTAATCTAACACCTATTTGTTGTGGATACAATGTGAACAAGCAAACAGGAAGTATCTCCATCACCCTTTAGATCATTTAAGAGGAAGCCAAGAAGAAACATTTACTCTAAAGCTTTTTTTTTTCCCAGATGGAGTCTCGCTCTGTCACCCAGGCTGGAGTGGCACTGGCAGAATCTCAGCTCACTGCAACCTCTGCCTCCCGGGTTCAAGCGACTCTCCTGCCTCAGCCTCCTGACTAGCTGGGATTACAGGCGCCTGCCACCACGCCTGGCTAATTTTTATATTTTTAGTAGACACAGGGTTCCACCATGTTAGTCAGGCTGATCTCGAACTCCTGACCTCAGGTGATCCGCCCACCTCAGCCTCCCAAAGTGCTGGGATTACAGGCGTGAGCCACCGCGCCTGGCCATTCTAAAGCTTTTTAATCTAAAAGTTTTCTAGATTTACCTCTGTGGAACAAATTTTCACTGGAAGTCCAATGGGTTCCGCAGTTTTGATCAGTTTGAAAAAGCTCTATGAGGCAGCTTCTTTGGTAAGAAAAGTATGGGAGGACCCAGTACTCCTTCTGTGATGATTCCCCCTAACCTTGCAGAAACTTAATGTTTTGATTACTGTTTTGAACAGTGGTTCTTAAACTTCAACAGGCATCAGAATCCCCTGGAGGGCTTGTTAAAACAGAGATTGCTGGAACCCACCCTTCAGTATTTCTGATTCAGTAAGTTTAAACAAATGGCCAGTGCTGCGGGTCTGGAGGCCACAGTTTGAGAACTCAGGATTTAAAACCTCAAATCCCATCATGCTATAAATCTCTGCTATACAGAATATGGACTCTAATGCTAATTCCTCTATGATTTTCCTGCTTGCTGCCTTGCGGTTCCTGCACCCCCTAAGTGGGGCCTTATTTTCATGATACAAGGGAGTTAAATTTTACTCCTGGAAGCCAGGAACTCCAGCTTGGGTGTTGTCCCTCCTCTCCCATCAACTAGTAATGCACTTGCAGTTTCCTGACTATAGGCGAATCTGTTTTCAGGGAGATAACTCTGTCCACATTAGCATCATCCTTCCTGAGCCTCACTCATAGTAGTATAGTAAGATCAAGCAGGCCGGGCATGGTGGCTTACACCTGTAATCCCAGCATTTTGGGAGGCTGAGGTGAGCAGATCACGAACTCAGGAGATCAAGACCATCCTGGCTAACACGGTGAAACCCCATCTCTACTAATACAAAAATTAGCTGGGTTTGGTGGTGCGTGCCTGTAATCCCAGCTACTCGGGAGGTTGAAGCAGGAGAATTGCTTGAACCAGGGAGTCGGAGGTTGCAGTGAGCCGAGATCGCACCACTGTACCACTGCCCTCCAGCCTGGCGACAGAGAAAGACTCTGTCTTCAAAAAAAAAAAAAAAAAAAAAAAATCAGGCAAAAAGAAGGAAGTGGAAGACGGTGGGAGGGGGAAGTCTCACTATACAGGCAGGACACTTTGAGGCATGTAACTTGTGGCGACAAGGACAACTGGACAGTTTAGATACATGTGTTAATAAACCGCTAGACAGTATTATAAACTAGATCAATACTATTGATTTCTTCCTAACACTCACAGACAAAATGAGATTAAAACAAAGGTAATTTTAAAGCATAGAACACACTTTGGCAAAATGATAGCTCATGTGGGATGCCAGGAGGAAGAGGGGTGGCTTGAGGCAAGAGATCAAGTGGAAGGTTGGCTCAGAAAGAGGACACCAAAAACAAACTTAGCTGAGACAAAGGTGTTGCCCGCCCTGGCCAAGCTCTCATCATCTGAACATTAGCGTAGGACTTTCCTATTACTGTTCCGCTACATCATGAACTGGATAGGTTTACAGGGGCTGACTTTGGAGCTCAGCTGCCTAGGGTCTTCTGTGAAATCATGTGCTTTGAAATACCATCAAACACACAGCGAACACTTCAAACAAGTAAGATAGAAAGTGACTCTAAGTTTATTTCAAACAAGGGACACTTGAAGTGAGTTTTCCGCCCCTATGACAAAGAACACACGTGAGCTCACTGGCCCTCTATGCTTCTCTTCTCTGCTTCTGAACAGAAGACCTGCTCTAGAACCCACTGTAAGGGGCTCATCTGAGGTTCTTCCCATAAGCAGTGACTACAGCTAATCCCGTTAAATGCTTCCCAGAAAGCACTTCTAAAACTGGATCTCCAGTTTAGACTTTTTCCCCAGTGGGTCCAAAGGAAGGATGAGTGGAAACATGAAGACTATTCTTTCTCCTGAGGCAGAATCAAGAATTTAAGCCATTGTGAAATCCAATCCAAGATATCCACCAAGTCCGAAGCCATGTCCAGATTCTCTCCTCTCCAATCCATGAAAAGAGGAGATGAACAGGGGTATCCTCTCAGAGACACAATTCCTCTCGATGGAGCTGAGTATATTTTTAACGGGCTGGGAGACAGAAAGAGGGTTGGGTTACTGGCTACTTAAAGGACTTCTTTCCTAAGTGGGATCTTTGATGTTTGTCAAGGCTCGACCTCCAGCTGAAACTCTTCCCACAGTGCGCACATTTATAAGGCTTCTCTCCTGTGTGAACCCTCTGGTGTCTATTGAAGTTTGATCTCTGAATGAAACTTTTCTCACAGATGGGACATTTATAGGGTTTCTCTCCCGTGTGGATTTTCTCGTGGTGGCGCAATCCTGAGAAGTCACTAAAGCCTTTCCCACAGTAATCACATTTACAGGGCTTCTCTCCTGTGTGAGTTCTCTGATGCTTCACAAAGTCTGAACTCCGCAGAAAGGCTTTTTTGCAGATGGTGCACTGAAAGTATGTCTCTCCGGTGTGAGTTCTTTGGTGAAAAACAAGCTGAGAATTCCTATAAAAGGTCTTCCCACACTCCCTGCAGGTGGGGAGCTTCTGGGCCATGGGGGCTCTTGGCTGCCCCTTCTGGGAGGTCTCTCTCTTCTCCTCAAGCCACATGGTGGACATTTCTCCTGAATGAGGATTAGGCAAATGCTGACCTAGTTGTTTCTCAGAAATCCTTTCTGGAGGAGAGAGCTGTTCCCCTGTTCCCTCATCCTGAATGTTTTGCAGAGCCTCAGGGAGATTCTCTCCTTCTCCAAAGCATCCTGGCTCATCCTCACTGAAGAAGCCCCTCAAGGAAGCCTGAGAAGGAGCCTCTCCTGAGGCTTGACAGGAAACATGCAGGAGCTCCTGGTCCCTGTGATTCTCCAAGTTTAGGTTCTCCTTGTCATTCTCTTGTCTGTCTCCTAAAAGAAGAAAGAAGATTTGAAATGGTTCAAGTGCTGTGCCCTGTTTACTAACTCATTATGTCAAAGAGATGGTCATCATAAAACATTCATTTTCTTTTTTTTTTTTTTTTTGAGACAGAGTCTCGCTCTGTCGCCCAGGCTGGAGTGTAGTGGCACGATCTCGGCTCACTGCAAGCTCTGTCTCCTGGGTTCACGCCATTCTCCTGCCTCAGCCTCCCGAGTAACTGGGACTACAGGCACCCGCCACCACGCCCGGCTAATTTTTTGTATTTTTAGTAGAGATGGGGTTTCACCGTGTTAGCCAGGATGGTCTTGATCTCCTGACCTCATGATCCACCCGCCTCGGCCTCCCAAAGTGCTGGGATTACAGGTGTGAGCCACCGCGCCTGGCCTCTTTTTTTTTTTTCAAGGGCATTAGTAAGTGAGGAAGAAAACTACCATATGCCTGAATGCTCAAACTTACTTCTCCTGTCCTGGGTTCAAGGCTAAATGGTTCGGCTCTGGGGCTGAGGATTTTTAAACAACACAGGAGTGCTCATAAAGTGATCACTCCATAAATAAAGCCATATGTATTTCTTAAGGTCCAGGAAAAAAACAAGTGTATTATAGGCAATTACTGCTTTTAAAATGATTTTTATCTGATTATATATAAAAGATAAATATGGTAACTAAAAAAAAAAACTGAAAAGAGAGAAATACATACAGAAGAAAACCAAATCTGCCTCAATCTTACCACTCAGAGATGACAACTACGAGTATACATTTCCTTTCAGTCTTTTTAATTTAATCTATATGTATGCAGGTATATGCTATTTCCTGACATAATTTGTGTCATATTGTACATATCATTCCATATCCAGCTATGTAGTATTTAATTGTGAATGGTGGCATTAATCAATGTAATATAGAGTCTCCCTCTCCCATTCATAAGACGCCCAGAATTTGTGAAATGCACATGTCATTTTACCACAGTTGCAATGCAGCAAGGTTGTACTATAAAAGTGAATCCCTTGATCTGTGCTTGAATCTAGTATTTACATGTGCTTTACTAAATCACACTAGCAACCGGAAGTCTGTTTTTCTCACCATAACTTGGGTTTTTGGTTATACTACTTAATGATGCCTATAGAAAATTTTTATTTTGATGGTAGGATTTTCAACTTGTATACATTATTTTAACTATATAGATCTAAAGATGCCATTTACCTTTCTCTTTCTAAAGATCTCTAACTAAAGATCTAAACATGCCATTTACCTTTCTCTTTCATATATTAGTGTCTTTTCAATTGTCTGCCAGGGATCTAGGCATCTTCTAGAGAGCTAGATCTGAACTTGTGAAGTCAAAAAGCCTTAGAATGTCCCTGAATCTAAAAATAAAATAAAATAAAATAAAAGCCTTAGAATATATTCCTCTCCAATGGCAAAGGTACTTTCTCTTGTCTTTAAAAAAGCCTTTATAAATATCATTTTAAAGAGGTGAGTAATGGCCCATCAAGAAGATGCCATAATAAACACATAATTTGTTCCCCTACCATGAAAATCTAATTTGCTTATTGTGTTTTTGCTACGATAAATAATGCTGTGATCAGCATTTTTCTTCATAAGTTTTTGCCCATATTTCTCATCAATACCTCAAAGGAATTTCTCAAAGTGGAATTACTGTCAACAGGCATAAATATTAAGGCTCTTGACACCTACTGGTAACCCAACTTCCAGAACAACTCTGCCATCCTCTCATATGTGAAATTGGGCAGAGGGGGAAGTAGGTATTCAATACTTAAATATTGAATATTTTTAAACATATGCCATTTAGATAGATGAAAAATGGTTTTTCATTGTTTTAAATTTTAATTCTTAAGTTATGAAAGGATGAATCTTTATCACATTCATGTGCTATTTTTCATACTCGAAGACTACTGCCCATATTTTACTGGGAAAGTACATTTTTCATATCAACTTTCTTTAACTCTTTCTATATTAACAAAAATAATCATTTATCTGTCATGTTCATGAAAACTGTTTCTTGTTGTTGTTGTTGTTGTTTTGAGATGGAGTTTTGCTTTGTCACCCATGCTGGAGTGCAGTGGTGTGATCTCGGCTCACTGCAACCTCTGCCTCCCAGGCTCCAGCAATTCTCTTGCCTCAGCCTCCTAAGTAGCTGGGATGCTGGGATTACAGGTGCCCACCACCATGCCCGGCTAATTTTTGTAGTGTAGTTAGATGGGGTTTCACCATGTTGGCTAGGCTGGTCTCAAACTCCTGACCTCAAATGATCTGCCTGCCTCAGCCTCCCAAAGTGCTGGGATTACAGGCGTGAACCACTGCGCTGGCCTGATCATAAAAACATTCTTTTTTTTTTTTTGAGACGGAGTCTCGCTCTGTCACCCAGACTGGAGTGCAGTGGCCGGATCTCGGCTCACTGCAAGCTCCACCTCCTGGGTTTACGCCATTCTCCTGCCTCAGCCTCCCGAGTAGCTGGGACTACAGGTGCCCGCCACCACGCCCGGCTAGTTTTTTGTATTTTTTAGTAGAGACGGGGTTTCACCATGTTAGCCAGGATGGTGTCGATGATCTGACCTCGTGATCCGCCCGTCTCGGCCTCCCAAAGTGCTGGGATTACAGGCTTGAGCCACCACGCCCGGCCTGCACCACACTATTTTAATGATTTTTACTTTTATAATACAACAGACTTAGTATTTTCAGATCTAGCATTCATGAAACATTCCTCTTTCAAAACTTTTTAAAAAACTATTCTTGCATGTTATATTTTTCCAGATAACTACTTTAAAAACTTTAATCCTTTGGATTTTGATTAGAAGGGGAGGTATATGACTTTTTGAGACTGCCGCCTGCTTGCCTGTTTTAACTAGGAGCTGTTCTTCCATACGGTCAACTATAACAGCATATTCACTCTCTACATTGACTTTTGCCCCTGATCTGAGTCCAGGTCTGGTAAACTAGCAAACTGTTGTATTTTTCAAACCAGGCCTTTCCCTTCTGGTTACTGTGACTTCCACAATTATTCCAGGTCTCTTCCCCAGACAGCTGGACTCCTGCACTGACTTCCTGCAGACTTCTTTCCTCCAAGTGTTCCCTTCCTATCTGTCCTACACGTTGCTGCCAGATTCATCTTCCTAAACCTCTTTCCACATATCCTTTTTTTTTTTCTTTTTGAGACAAAGTTTCATTCTTGTTGCCCAGGCTGGAGTGCAATGGTGTGGTCTCGGCTCACTGCAACCTCCGCCTCTCAGGTTCAAGCGAATTCTCCTGCCTCAGCCTCCCATGTAGCTGGTATTACAGGTGCCCACCACCATGCCCAGCTATAAATATATATACACACACACACACACACACATATATACACACACATATATATATGTATATATATATATTGCATTTTTAGTAGAGACAGGAACCTATAATAGTTTTTTGTTTGTTTGTTTGTTTGTTTGTTTTTGCCTATCAAGGCGGGATGACCCTTGTAGACTCCTCACATCTGGTTACAGGCAGTATCTAATGGAACCATGTCAGCAGAGGTGGGATGAAGGAAAAACAAACAAACAAACAAAATGAGTAGGAATATAGTGAGCTATATATCGCAAATAAGATCAGACTACTAGGAGCTATATGGGAAATCTCTGTAGCTTCCATTCAATTCTACTATGAACCCAAAACTGCCCTAAAAAATAGTCTCTAAAAAAATCCTACTGCAACAACCTCCAAAGCAATATTTTTAACCTTTTCTGACTACAACCCACAATAAGCTCTACGGACTAAACTGTGATCCCCCAAAATTCTTATGTTGAAGTCCTAGCCCTCAATATGATGGTATTTGGAGGTGGGGCCTGGGGCCTTTGGGAGGGATTAGGTCTAGATGAGGTTCTAAGGGTGGAGTCCTCATGATGGGATTAGTTTCCTGTCTCCCCTTCTCCCTCTCTCACCTCCCCCTCTCCCAGTCTCTCCCTTTCTCTCCCCCTCTCCTCTCCCCAACCCCTTCTCTGCTCTGTGATGACACAGCAAGAAAAGCGAGGTCAGCACACCATGCTGGCACCCTGATCTTGGACTTCCCAGCCTCCAGAAATGTGAGAAATAAATGTTCGTTGTTTAAGCAACTTAATCTATGGTATCTTGTTACAGCAGCCCAAGCTAAGGCAGTAATCAATATATTTATATTGAAACACAGTACATACACACATATTTTAAACAAGTATTTCCTGAAACACTACCCACCCCTACATCTGGTATTTCCTCTTCAATCTTTTTTTTTTTTTTTTTTTTTAACACTGGTTGTAACTCTACCAAATGATTTCAAAACTCACTAATTGGTTATGCAATGCAGTTTGAAAAATACTGTTCCAGAAGAAATCCTTGTGAAATAGCGTGATAAATATGTTGCATAAAATTAAAATCAAATATCTCAGCTAATGATTGCTCTCTCTGTGGTATACTAGCAAAAGAGAATAATTGATTAGATGCCACTGGGGAGAAAGAATTGCTTGCCCTACCATTCCCATCCTTGGTCCTCTTCTTCCTCTAAGGTGCTGGGATAATTTACTGTGTCTGTAAGTGTGTGTATGTGTGGGGGGGGGCGGGGTGGTTTCGCAGTTAGGTTTTACATCACTTCAGTGTTTTAGAAAAAGTGTAGAAAGCAAAGAATGACTGCTATTTTACAAGAGAACAAGTTCAGATTTCTTCTTCCCTAGTCTTAAATAAATTATTTATATGAAGTATTTGTTGATGTTGCTGTTTTAAAAATGTGAGGTGCACAGGGATTAGATAAAACTTTTTCCTGTTTGATGTCTAGATACTCCAACTTCTTGCTAGGCTGCTACATAGTCCTTTTCAATAAAATTCTACTCTATTTGTATTGGTCTTAATTTGTGTGACTCTTAATTCTTTCTGAGAAAGAAAGCTAAAACAGCAGAAAAGATTAAAGGCAACAGGTCTGATGTGTGGTCTTCCTTCCATGGTTAAATGTGTGTCAGCAGCCCTATAGCCAGAGATAAACAGACTCGATCTCAATAGTCAAATCGAACCAATCAGACCATGGCTAGTTACAACCAACGTAATAGAATATTCCATCTCCCCCGACCTCCTTCACCACCTCCCCAGTCACCTCCAATTTAATGAGAGGCAGTCAGAAATGATTCCAGACCAATGAACGATTACTCACCTATGCAGGTGGGTCTTGGGATCTTCTCATTGACATGAAGGTACAGTCCTGCCAGCTCTTCCCCATATTCTATTGAATTAGTCAGGTCAGGTTTGGAATGGGAAATGCCTGCTATAGAGAGAAAGATGTATGGTGGGCCTGGATAAATGGGGAAGACTGGGAGCTCAAGCTGTGTCTTTCAAAGGAGTACCCTACACAATTAGAGAAAATATGAAGGCTCTGGACACTTGCAGAAATTCACCTTAGAACAGTGCGTGGCGCTTGTAAGACACCAGTACTCACAGGATGACCCTGACTGATGGTGAAGGCCACGAAAACAAGAGTCTGAGGAGGTGGACAGAAAGGTCTGTAGAATACCTGGCAGGCTGGTGTGAGAATCATGACTGGGATCCCACCAATGGTTGGCTGACAAGTGTGGTTTAGTAGAAAAGAGCGTGGACTCAGAGTCAGCCACAACTAAGTTCCGTCATAACTCAGCCCACTTATGAGTTATGTGGCAGTGGGTAAGTATTTGATCTGACACTCACTTTCATCAGGTTTAAAATGAGAATACCATCATCAATTTCACAGATTAAAGAAGTTACTCCGTGCAATGTACCCACAAACAGTTCCTGGCACACTGAATACTTTCAATACAAGGAAGTCCTTACTGGAATTCTGCTATCTCCAGCTTGCCCCAGTTCCCAACTGTGTCCCTAATGATTTCCTTCACCTGGCAATTTTATGTTCAGCAGATGTCTCTATGAGTGCATGGAAAATGCCTCACAGTTTTCCAGTCCTTCTACCTCCTTCCATCAGGCAAACCCACACCCTCACCTCCTGAGACCATTTTCCCATAGGTCTCCAGCATGAGATCCCAGTATTGCTCCTTTTGAGTGGAATCCAGATGTCTCCACTGTTCCTGGGGGAAAAAAAAAATACAATACCATGACTCCAGTGGAGGTGTCTGAACCTGCCTTCCCTGCCTAAAGGAAAGCTGAGAAGAAAGAAACGTGCCATAGGATCATGGCCATCCCAAGACCTGAGACATCCCAGCAGAGTGGTTCAAGGGACAAAGAGGCCAAAGGGAAAACAACAGTCCCTATCAGTGTTTCTTTCCTGGTGAGAAAACATCTAGGCTTTACATTCTGCACTTTTTCAGCTGAAGTACTTAAAAGTGGAGAATATAGAGGGCAGGAGCCTTTTCCATACTTTTTTTTTTTTTTAAGATGGAATCTTGTTCTGTCGCCCAGGCTGAAGGGCAGTGGAGCGATCTCTGCTCACTGCAACCTCCGCCTCCCAGGTACAAGTGATTCTCCTGCCTCAGCTTCCCGAGTAAGCTGGGACTACAGGCACACGCCACCACGTCTGGATAATTTTTGTATTTTTAGTACAGACGGGGTTTCACTGTCAGGATGAATGGTCTCAATCTCCTGACCTCGTGATCCGCCTGCCTCGGTCTCCTAAAGTGCTGGGATTACAGGTGTGAGCCACCTCGCCCAGCCGGTACTATTTTTCTGTTTGTTTTTTAACTCAAGTGCTTGTACTAGAGGTCTTTGCAGAGAAATAGCCTGATAGTCCCACTATTTAATTAAAATCAGGACATTCAAAAAGCAAAAGAAAGAAGTTAAAAAGGAATCTGTTGGAAAAGCAAGTGCAAATCAGTAAAATGCAGTTAGAGTCAACTGCATTGTAAGCTTTACCCTGAAACAAAGATTGGTATATTCAGAGAAGAGAGAGATGTTATAACCATACTTGAAATCTCTTATAGCTCTGCATTTAGAGTCTAACATTAAATCAGTTTTCTTGCCAGATAGTGGAAAACTGGTGGGTTCTCTGGAGCAAGGTGTCCCTCCACAATCTCCAAAAGAAGCCCTGCTTTTCCTATGAAACGACAGACTGGAGACTCAAAACTGGGAATACCATACAGCTAGGGTCTGCTTTCGTGAATTCAAATTTCCATCTTCCACCAAGAAGCTGACTATTACAAACTCAGACTGTATAGCAGAGGGATTAGCCACCCATTTTTTTTGGAGTCAGACATACTGAGTTTTAAGTCCCAACCTTGCCACTTTCTAGCTGTGCGACCTTGAGCAAGTTACTTAACCTTCCAGAGTTTCAGGCCTCACCTAATGATGGTGATGGCACTGAACTCACAAAAGTGTTGGGAGGTTTGAGATAAATAATGCAAGTGTCACCTGCTTTCATAGCAAACTGTACTTTTTTTTATTCACAGCATTAATCTGTTTATTAAATATTTATGTGTTTGTACATATGTATATGCACACGTGTAAGTATTTGATTAACTGCTGCCTCTGCTAGCAACGTAAGCTCCATGAGGAAAGGACTCTGTCCTACTCAGCATTGTGCAATACCTTCCCAGTTCCCAAGACCCTGCCAGAACAGAAGAGCCACTTGATATATGTTGCTGAGGTGAAATATAGCCCTTAGCAAATAGGTCCTCAGTAGATAATATATATTATTACTATAACATGCAGTCTCCCAGACTCACCCAAAGGGTCTGCAGAGAGAATTAATGGATTCTGCACACTTTCAGAGACCCCAAAGTTGACAGACATGAATAGCCAGGCTTCAGGGAACAGCAATGAGGAGAGGAATTACAAAGTCATCCTCCTACTGTATACAATATACTATTCGGGGAAGGCACTCTCTGATATGGTTTGGCTCTGTGTCCCCACCCAAATCTCATCTTGCAGCTCCCATAATTCCCATGTATTGTGAGAGGGACCTGGTGGGAGATAACTGAACCAAGTGGGCGGTTCTTTCCTGTGCTGTTCTCGTGATAGCGAATAACATAACATCTGATGGTTTTAAAAACGGGAGTTGGCCCGCACGGGCTCTCTCTCTGCCTGCCACCATCCTCGAAAGATGTGACTTGCTCCTCCTTGCCTTCCACCATGATTGTAAGGCTTCCCCAGCCATATGGAATTTTAAGCCCAATTAAACCTCTTTCTTTTGTAAATTGCCCAGTCTCAGGTATGTCTTTATCAGCGGTGTGAAAATGGACTAATACATTCTCAGTCCTAAGTCAAGTCTGCCCCCTAGCACATCAAAGAGAAGTGGAAATGGCTCAAGGAGAAAGGAGATACCACAAAGTGTTGAATTAGCAGGTGCTAAGCCAAACAAACCAACGAAAGAGGGTTTGGACTTTTTTGGGTGGGAAGCATAGGAAGCTGAAAAGCGACCTCAATACACTTCATTACACAGTCAACTATTAACTATAACCACATTTTTCATGTGAATTTTAATTTAAATTTTTTAATTTTTAAAGTATAATCAGCTAGCAGCTTATTCTGTTAATCTCCTGTGAATGCAGCTATTTTAACAACCTCCTGAAAATGACCACTTGAGCAAACACTTGAGCGGAATACAGGAATTCTCAGTCTTTGTGGTCAGAACACACGGACCCTGGCTTCAGTGCTAGCAGAGGAAAGGAGGTACATGCCAAGCACAGTAGTATCTGCCTGGCTGCCTGGCTTGCTGACTGACACAGGATCTACTCCATGAACACAGTCATTACCAAGAAGAGGACAAGGCAGAAAAGGATACAGCCACCAAAACCCCCAGGGGTCAAAATCAGCTCATTCAAAAACCAGAGAAGTTGCTTCAGGAGCACTAACAGGGCACCTCCAGCTTGCAGACACAAATTTACTCAAGGAACTGCCAAGAAGCTGGGTGCATTCGAATAAAACCTCCTACTGAAGAGGCAACACACCAATGGTAGCCAGCTTGCCTTTTTCTCATATTTAGAAGAGACGGAAAAACCTAACTTTCTCTCCTGAAAGACAGAAGCATGGGATTTGATGGGAAAATTCTCTCTATTTTTGTGTGGAATTGGCACCATCTTGTGGGTTTATAAGATATTACAACTGACTTGCACTGAGTTACTTACACGCTGTTCCTTTCCTTTAAGTTTGAAAACAGAGGAAGGTGAGTAAATGCATTGCTGGAGTACTATGTAAGGTTCCAACTGAGTCATGGTTTCTACTAATGAAATAACTACTGTGTACTGGGAGTAATACCGTATCATCATTCTGGCATTATTTATGAAGTTCCTCAGTTAAGAGATTAGAGGGAGTGATTTAAAAATTCCTTTCACTTCCAAAGGATTCCATTAAATATCAAACTCTTTGTGATGCAAATAACTGCTGTTAGTTTGGAGGGGATATTCAGATTGGGTAGGGATGAGTTTTGTTCGTTTAACTTAAATGGTTGCTAACCAGTTATCTTCTGAAGGTAGGGAAATACAGACACATGTATATGTAAATACAGTTGTAAAACACAAATTGGTGCTGATGAGCATTTTAAATCTTTTGACTTTAAGTTATCCAGAACAGGTGAGAATACTCTGTACATACTGCAGAAACAATAATCCTCCAAGCCTGGTTGACACATTCCACAGAACACCCAAATCTTTCTCACCAAGCAATGTCTTGCTTAACAATTTGGTTTCTGGACACCTTGAAAGCAGGCAGGAGGGTGCATTTGGTTCACTAAAAAGATATGTCTCTCCCCTGCCACCTCCCCATCCACCTTCCCCCAGAGTAAACTACGAAACTGATATTCTCTAGTTTTTGTATCTCTGAGCCTTGAGAGCTGAAACTCAGACCCTGGTCTGAAACACAGCATTAAGCACCACCTCCTGCCTTCTTTATTTTCATCCTCACTCTACAGCAGATTGCCAGGCAAGTCCCGGGAGGCGTTCCCTTGACGTTGTAAATGATGTTTTAATTAAGGTATATAGGCTCGTGAAAAAAATATATATTTTTACAAAATTCAGCTTTTCAAAATTGTTAACTACATATCAACATAAATCTGTCCCAGAGACTTCTATGTACAGCAAAAATGAAGTATTAGGAATTGCTGAATGTACCTTCTGCCTGAAACAACTAAAAATGGGACAAAATGTGTGAAACAATTGTTTTCAGACATTGCACATTACCCAAGCAGAGCAGAACAAGATCCCCGGAAGCGGGAAAACAAACTCAGTGAGCTCTAGTTATCCAAACGTACTGCCTGGACAGAGGATCCAGGCAGCAGCACAGGAAGGGGAAACCCAGGCTGAGCCAGGCAGCCTCCCTGAGTTGAGCAGAAGGAGCTCAGAGTCTGGAAATGCCAAGGTGCTTACAGTTGACAGGACAGAGAAATCAGAGGAGGAAGCTGCACAAAGAGAAAGCTCCAGAGATCTACAGAGCGTCCCCCCAAAGTCTGGGAAATAACCACCCAAAAGAATCAGAGGGAACAATCTCCTGAGTTCACACAGTGCTGGAAATAGTTTGTACTTCCACCAGGCAGAGTGGAAAACCTGGTATATGAAGGGGCATCAGATTACTCAGAATACTCAGAAGGGAAGTGCCTTAGCATGGAAAAAATAACACTAGACTAAATGTTTCTCTGGTGCCATATAACCAACCGTGTTCAAATAACTGCATCCCATAGCAAAGTTCAAGAACATTTACAGTAATACAAAAATATACAGCATCCCACCAACGTCTGATACCCAATCAAAGATTACCAGGCACGGGCAACATAGTAAGACACAAAAAAATTAAAAAATTAGCTAAGCGGCCGGGCGCGGTGGCTCAAGCCTGTAATCCCAGCACTTTGGGAGGCCGAGACGGGCGGATCACGAGGTCAGGAGATCGAGACCATCCTGGCTAACACGGTGAAACCCCGTCTCAACTAAAAAATGCAAAAAAACTAGCCGGGCGAGGTGGCGGGCGCCTGTAGTCCCAGCCACTCGGGAGGCTGAGGCAGGAGAATGGCGTAAACCCAGGAGGCGGAGCTTGCAGTGAGCCGAGATCTGGCCACTGCACTCCAGCCTGGGCGACAGAGCGAGACTCCTTCTCAAAAAAAAAAAAAAAACTTAGCCAAGCATTGTGGCACATGCCTGTAGTTCTAGCTACTCAGGAGGCTGAGGCAGGAGGATGGCTTGAGCCCAGGAGGTCAAGGCTGCAGTGAGCCATGACTGCACCACTGCACTCCGGTGTGGGTGAAAAAGTGAAACCCTGTCTCAAAACACATAAACAAACAAAAAAGACAAAGATTACCAGGCATACACAGAAGCAGGAAAACACATCTCATAATGAGAATAATCATTTGATCAAAACTGACCCAGACCCAATACAGGTAGTAATCAGTAGATAAGGATATGAATACAAATACAACTATATTCCATATGTTCAAGAAGCTAAAAAAAAATGTGAACACATTAAGTATAGACATGAAAGATATAATAAAGCCCAAAATCAAACTTCTAGACGTGAAAAATTCATCCAAAATGAAAAATATACTGGAAGAGATTAGCAGCAAATTAGATGCGGTAAGAAGAAAAGACTAATGAACTTGAAGACATAAAAATAGAAACTGTCCTAAATGAAACACTAAGACTTCAAAAGCAGAATGAAAAATATACTGGATGAGATTAACAGCAGATCAGATACTATAAAAGAAAAGAGTAATGAACTTGAAGACATATAGAAATTGTCCAAAATAAAACACCAAGACTTCAAAAACAGAAAAAAAATCAGTAAGCTTGGGACAACTTGAAGAGCTCTGATACATGTATATACATTATCATTATACACATTCCACAGGTATTATTTCCGAGGTCCTTAAAGGAGAGGAGAAATAAGCGAGACAGAAAAAAAAAAAAATGCTTTAGAAATAATGGCCAAAAATTTTCCAAGTTTAGTGAAAACCATACACCCACAGATCTAAGAAACTCAATGAATCCCAATTATATGAAATGTGAAAATTACTCTAAGGCACATCAAAATCAAATTGTTTCAAAAAATGAGAATACATGGGCAGATCATGAGGTCAGGAGATCGAGACCATCCTGGCTAACACAGTGAAACCCCAGCTCTACTAAAAATGCAAAAAAAAAAAAAATTAGCCGAGCGCAGTGGCAGGCGCCTATAGTCCCAGCTACTCGGGAGGCTGAGGCAGGAGAATGGCGTGAACGTGGGAGGCGGAACTTGCAGTGAGCCGTGATCGCGCCACTACACTCCAGCCTGGGCGACAGAGCGAGACTCTGTCTCAAAAAAAAAAAAAAAAGAGAATATACGGAAATAAGCAAATATATATATACTATATGCATAAGAACAAAGATAAGAGTACATTTGGCATGATTCTATTTTTATAAAACTCTAGAAAAATAAACTAACATATGGTGACAGAGAGAGGATCAGAGGTTTCCTCAGGACGGGGAATGGGGTGAAGAGGAAGGAGGAAGAGATTATAGAAGGTAAAAAGTTTCCTTTTCACCGTTTTTGTACCTCAGCTCACCTGCGGTGCTGCTGGGAGCAGTGAGGCTCCGAGGTCCTGGTCTCTGATCAGCCTTTCCTCTGGTCGGGCAGGCTGGGAGGCAGCCAGGGCTGAAGGGAGGAGAAGAAGCTTTCAGAATCTGGATGTCTGCCTTAACCACTCCCCAGAGGGCACAGGTAACAATCTTCACAAATCAGAACAATGCCTGTACTGTCATCTATATTACAAGACTTCCGTTTATCTCTCTGACAAACTCTAACTCCCTCCAACCTTCCAGTCTCACCCGTATTTTCTCCCAGCTCCTTCCTCAGAGCCAAACTCCAAATGGTCTGGCCCAGTCATAAAGCAGTTTAAAACACAGACTTTGACTCTCCAAGCAAGAGCGGTTTATTTAGGTCTAACCTGTTGGCAAACCTCTCAGGGATACCCCAATCTGAGCAGCATACCATTTCAATTCACTTAGGCCTACTACTCACAATCCCAAAATCTCTCCACGGGAACACCACACAGCACCGTCCTCACCTAGTTCTGCTTCTGTGTCAGATTCCTCTTTCACGATGTGGCTCAGAAGCTCCCCGGGCCCTACCGATGAATTCTCAAGTCCCAATTCCTGAGGCACCACTTCCAGATGGGGCTCCACTTCCCCCACTTGGCAGCCTGGAGATTCCATCTTCTCTGATAAGATGTCCTGTCCTAGAACCTGGATACTGATCTAGAGACCATATATTAATTAGTAATTATTGAAGAATCCAGTGTAAGGATCTCTAAACAATACAAAGCTTACCCTTTGCAATAGATCATAAGACAATTTCTAAGGATGTGGAGAAAGAGAAAACCAGCTTTTATTTCTAGTCCAGCAGGAACCAGGGTAAGAAATGTCCCAAAAAGACACCAAAAGCTGAGGCCTGAACCAGGCGTGAGAGACCTTTGAGACAGGCCACTAATGTGCCTCTACTGGATATGCCCCACCAATGAAAACAAAGGCAACTTTTGAATAACTTCTCAAACGTTCTAAAGCTGGAATATGCTGGGAGACTTTACCCTCAATCCTCCATAGCTAAGTGTTGAGAGTCAGTGTGTTAGAATTAGGCGAGGTTGAGGTAAGCCAGCTGTGGTATAACAAGAAATACACATTTAGTCTTCGTCCCCAGTTCCCGCAGAGCTCCTAAAGCCCTGGTAATTTCCTGAGTGACAAAGGAAGAGGCTTTGTTATTCAAAACGAGCCCTTCTCAACCACACCTGAGTTTATGCTAGGTTCCTAGACAGCTTCAGGACGGGGGGCTGGTTGCCAGAGGAACCAACCTTGAGATTCAAAGGTTGGAACTTTCAGTCTCTCCCCTTGCCCCGGCTTCTGAGGAGGGGAGGGCAGCTGGAGATACTCAATTACCAATGTCAAATGACTACGTCAAGTGTGCCAAAGCAGTGAAGTCTCCATAAAAATCCCTAAACCATGGGGTTCAGGAAGCTTCCAGGTTGGTGACCTCAGGGAGGTACTGGTAACTAACATAGCATGCCAGGAGAGGCATGGAAACTCCAGGCCCTTTCCCCCACACCTTGCTCTATGCAGCTCTTCTCTCTGGCTGTGAGTTGTATCCTTTATAGTAAGTCAGTAACAGCAAGTCAAATCCTTCCGAGTTCTGTAAGTCATCTAACTAAGTATCGAACTTGAAGAGAAGATTGTGGGAACCTCCGAATTTATAGCCAACTCGTCAGAAGTTCAGGTGGCCCCTGGGACCTGTGACTGGCATCTGAGAACAGGAGCAGTCTTGGATTGGGCCCTGAACCTCCAGAGTTAGCTTCAGAACTGACCTGCAGGACACGCTACTGGTGTTAGAGAATCAGAGAATTGGCCGTTGGTGTGAAATGTTCCACCCATTTGGTGTCATAAGAAAAAAGACCACACACCTGATGGGACCAGAGAGGAACCCTGTGTTTCACTCGCCAATCATAATACCCTCTGCTTACCCATTGCCACAGTCTCTGCGGGTCCCCCTTCAAACTCTCCACAAGGGTCACTGCCTCTTCTCCGCTTCCTGGACACTGTTTCCGCACCCACATCTGGATCTCCCCAGGCAGGATGGTTAGAAACTGCTCCAACATGAGGATCTCCAGGATCTGCTCTTTGGTGTGAACCTCTGGCTGCAGCCACTGGAAACAGAGCTTCCGAAGCTGCTTCAAGGTCTCGTGAGGCCCAGACATCACCTGGTAACGGAACTGCCTGAAAAGCTGGCGCGCGGTCTCAGGGCTGGAGAGTTCCTCTTGAAGGGCAGCATCGGATTCTGCGAACTGGGGGTCCTCAGCCTTCGCCAGTGATGGCAGCAGGCCTAGCGTCTGCCCCAAGTCAACGGGCATTGTCCAGCCTGGCAAGTCCTCTTAAGTAAAGTACTTCTGAAGTGGAATTGTCTCCGGAAAGAACTAGGTCTTCACCAGGACACTAAAAAGGGAATGAGATTGAGTGCTATACAGAGGAGGGGACACATTTTCAGAAAGAACAAATCAAACGCCCTACCCGAGAAGCCTTGGGGTCAACTATGGTGGTTCTGAAATATTCAATGGATACACGATTCTATTATGAAAGATTATAAACTTGAAGCCACAAAGCAAACTACTGATACCGTATCTTAACAGCCACCATTTCCCTGCCCATTTTATAATGTTCTTTCTTGGTCTTCAAATGTCCAGACAAAATGAAGAATACAATGCACCATATGAAGCATTTTCACTATAGGTTTCCAGGTAAACGGCTCTTCTACAAAACACTTCTACGTCTTCCTCTCTGTATCTGCATACTAAAAAATAAAGCTGGAAAAAGAAATTAATGCCCTAGGAATAAAAGCTAATGCCTAGATGCTTCCGTAATAAATAGGAGGTTAAAGAGAACAAATTAAGTCTTCCCAAAAAGGTGTAATGAAATTTCCAAGACACGTCTTTTGAGTGCCATATTGAAATAGGTCTATTTGAGAATTTATGAAAAAAACTAGTGTCATAACTGACACTTTCAACCTTGGGGTTATGGCTCATGACTATAATCCCAGCACTTTGGGAGGCCGAGGTGGGCAGATCATGAGGTCTGGAGATCGAGACCATCCCGGTCAACACGGTGAAACCCTGTCTCTACTAAAAAAATACAAAAAATTAGCTGGGCGTGGTGGCCGGTGCCTGTAGTCTCAGCTACTCAGGAGGCTGAGACAGAAGAATGTCGTGAACCTGGGAGGCGGAGCTTGCAGTGAGCCGAGATTGCACCACTGTGCTCCAGCCTGGGTGACAGAGCAAGACTCCATCTCAAAAAAAAAAAGAGGGTTGAGAAGACTACCTTGAGAATACTCCTATGGTGTTGACATAAATAACCACTATTTTATGTGAATGGTATTGAAATTTAGAAGATCCCAACTAAGACAGTAGAAAAAGAAATATTAAATGGCAAATAATATTAAGTTATTTTAAAAAGGATCATCCACTATTTCTAGTTAACTTTCTTGCAAGTAATCATCATATGGGATTCTTGGGTAAATCCTTAAATGTTATGAAGAATTTGGTGGTCATCATTTCTCCCTAAGACTAATGACAGCAATTAAAAACAAATACCCCATCACTTGAGGATCTGGCTTGATCAGAGATCAGTACAATACTCTAGCTTTTTGTAGCTGCTTATTTCTTAAGGTATGGGAAACAATGTCTTCATCCTTACCATTTCATCAAAACAATTTATCCGCATTGGAAAATCACTTAAAAACTAAAAAAGAAAAACCAATCTTTTCAAAGGCCCAAGAAAGGAAAGAGCAAGGTCAAAAGAATTGCAGTTGACCTTTGAATAACGCAGGAGATAGGGGTGCCAACCCCCACACTGCAGAAAATCCGTATCATTTCTGATTCCCCAAAACCTGGGCCGCCTATTGACTGATGCCTTAAATAGTGGATTAACATACATTTTGCATGTTACTCTATTTTTGTGATAAAGTAAGTTAGAGAAGATATTATTAAGCAAATTATAACGAAGAGGCCAGGTATGGTGGCTTATACCTGTAATCCCAGCACTTTGGGAGGCTGAGGCAGGCGGATCACGAGGTCAGGAGATCGAGACCATCCTGGTCAACGCAGTGAAACCCCATCTCTACTTAAAAAAATACAAAAAATTAGCCGGGCGTGGTGGTGGGTGCCTGTAGTCCCAGCTACTTGGGAGGCTGAGGCAGGAGAATGGTGTGAACCCGGGAGGCGGAGCTTGTGGTGAGCTGAGATAGCACCACTGCACTCCAGCCTGGGCGACAGAGTGAGACTCTGTCTCAACGAAAAAAAAAAAGAAAGAAAGAAAATTATAAGGAAGAGAAACTACATTTCCTATTCACTAAGTGGAAGTGAATCACCATAAAGGTCGTCACCTTCATCATCTTCACACTGAGTAGCCTGAAGAAGACAAGGAACAGAAGGAGAAGGAAGGTTGGTCTTGCGGTCTCAGGAGTCACAGAGGCCGACGAAAATCCTTCTATAAATGAACCTTTGCAGTTCAACCCTGTGTTGTTTAATTAAGAGTCAACCGTAATCCAATACCAAATGTTTTTTATGTGGTCCTCGTTGAATTTATTTTTTGCTTAAAAGGAAACCCAGGTCCGGGCACAGTGGCTCACACCTGTAATCCCAGCGCTTTGGGAGTCCAACGCGGGTGGATCACTTGAGGTCAGGAGTTCAAGACCAGCCTGGCCAACACAGCGAAATCCCATCTCTACGAAAAATGCAAAAATTAGCTGGGCATGGTGGTGCACGCCTGTAATCCCAGCTACGAGGGAGGCTGACTGAGGCAGGAGAATTGCTTAAACCCAGGGACGGAGGTTGCAGTGAGCCAAGATCACACCACTGCACTCCAGCCTGGGCCACACAGTGAGACTCCGTCTCAAAAAAAAAAAAAAAAAATTGAAACCCAGGACAGGCGCGGTGGCTCACGCCTGCAATCCCAGCACTCTGGAAGGCCGAGGCGGAGGATCACCTGCGGTCAGAGTTCGAGACCAGCCCGGCCAACATGGTAAAACCCCATCTCTACTAAAAATACAAAAATTAGCCGGGCACAGTGGTGTGCACCTGTAATCCCAGCTACTCAGGAGGCTAAGGCAGGAGAACAGCCTGAACCTGGGAGGTGGAAGTTGCAGTAAGGCAAGATCGTACCACTGCACTCTAGCCTGGGCGACAGAACGAGACTCTGTCTCAAAAAAAAAAGTCAGTAAAGACAAAAAATCTGAACACTATCAACCGACTTGCTCTCATTGACATTTTCAGAACACCAGACCCAAGAACTGCAGAGTATACATTCATTACAAGTGCAAAAAAGAGTATTCATCCAAACAGACTATATGCATAATTTTCAAATGACTGGTATCTTAAAGTTAGCTCTAAAAATATTACACAAAGCGGTATTGCTAAAAAGCCATTAAAGCAATACCAAAAAACACTCAAAAACCCAATATCTGATAGAAAAGGAACACAAGAGAAACAAAAACCAGAAAGGTCAAATGGAAAACTTTAGAGTTTCCTGGGTTCGAATATATTCTCTGATCATAGTGCAATTCAATTAGATATCAGTAACTAGACAATCCCAATTTACGTAAATTATTAAATAAAGCTCTTAACCCATAGTCAAAGAAAAAAATCACAAAGGACATTAAAATATGTTTTCATACTGAGTGACAATGAAAACTGCATTTCAAACCACCTGGAAAGCAGCTAAAGGATTGCTCAGAGGTAAACCTACAGTTTCAAATAAAAGCTTAAAAAATGAATAAATATACTTTTTAAAATCCCTTGCTTTGTCAATCCAACCTATTTGGCTCAAGTGTTTCAAATAACAAGTGGCAAGATTTTACACAGCAAGATACCGACCTGTAAACTTACTCCAATTTATCTGTTTCCTAAATTAAGATAGCAGTTTAGATAATATTTAAGAGAAATGACATTTTGGAAAAACTGTTAAGTACTTAAATCTTGTGTTAGCAATATTATACTCCCAGGTAGTGTGGTAAGAAAAATGTCTCGATTATTCAAAATTAAATTACTTTATAGAGTATTAAAATACTTTAATAGAGAGTTTATATTCCAATGACCTCATGAGGAACTGACCCCATTAGTTATGAAAAAATTTAAGGTTATCTGTCATACCTGTTATTAAACCTTTAACAAATAGAATGAATTTTTAAATGTGCATTCTAGGCATATTATACACACGTAGTTACATACATGGTTACACATACAAGTAACCATTTGTTAAGCACCTACTACGTATGGGCTTATTATCGGGCTCGGCTCATGTATTTCTAATTCTCACAATTACCCTGGTGTACAGATCAGGAACCTCTGAGGCTCACAAGTGGCAGCCAGATTAAAACCCAGGAAGCTCTAAAGCCTTTGCTTTGGGGAGAACTGCCAACGTCTGGTGGTTTGTGGGGGCGTTTTCTGGTTGTCACAAGCAGCTAGGGGAACTGGCATTTAGTGCTCGAGGCCAGGTCGGCGCTGCTCATCGGATACGTATTCTCCACCATGCGCCCCCGCAAATGCCGACAGCACTCTAATGAGAGAGGGAGAGACTCCAGGAAGCATCCCATCGGGTTTCCTCTTCCCGAGACTCATTTTCAGCCCTTAGGGGAAGACGGCGGGGAGGAGCCCGTTTTCGGTCCCAGTGCAGACGCCCTGCCGGTCCCGCGGTGCGCACAGGCACAGGAACGCATAGCCGGGACGGGGTTCACACATCCCCCCCGCACCCAGGGTCCACTCCCAGCCATGGCTGCCCCGGCCCCACACTCGCCACGTCCCCCGCGCGCTCCCAGACGCATGAGCGCGGGGACCCGCTGGTCCCTCCGCTGCTCCGGGGGACCCAGCTGAGTCAGGGGCGGACGCAGATAGCGCCAGGCCTGACCCCGAGCAGCCGGAGGCCGGGACCGCCCCGCACGCGCGCTCACCTCGGCCCGCGGCGCCGGCTCCGGGCGCACTTCCGGGAGCTGGGCGGCTGCGCGCGCCTCAGGCGGCAGGCGAGTGACGTGCGGCACCAGGCGGAGCTAGGGGCGGGGCGTGGCTGATACCGAAGCTCCTATTGGCAGTCGGGGACGCCCCGCCCCTCTCTGGCGCTGCGGCCCAGGAGCCTCCGCCGACACTGCAGTGCGGTTCCCGAGTCAACGCCACCCTCGGTTCCTTTCGTCAGTTCCTAGTCACTGTTCCTGAGTTCCTTCACTTCTCACCCGTCGTTTATTGCGCGCCTATTCTGTGTCAGGCACTCGGCCAAGCACTGGGAGGTCTTCAAAGATCATTTCTTTGTCTCTCCCAAACCCTTCCTGCCAGTCCCCACACCCAAAGCTGCAACGCTCTGCCATTATCCCTGATTCTTAACCGGCGCCTTTCTCCTCCTTTCCGTTCTTGCCTCACTTGGCCTCCCTGAGACATTTGATTTGCCCCAACCTTCCTCCTCTGTCTTGATTCTCCCACTCTCACCAGCTCTGCATCTCCTAGGTCCTCTCCCACTTCTCCCCATTCGGTTGGGGCTAGTCCAATGTAGTGCCATCCTCTTTCCACCTACGTCTCTCAACAAATGTCATCCCTGACTCTTCCCTTCTCCTTCCCTTTCCCACACGCCGGCAATGGCTGAATCCTCTGATTTTACCTCATTGTCTCTCAGACACCTCGCCCTGTCTTCTCACTACCCCTCCCTCGGCTCAGTTCCACACCGTTTGTAATGGCCAAGGCTTTCTTACCCTTTCCCCGGCGTCCAGTGTTGCCGGTTTCCAGGCCATCCTGTGCTGGGCCACGACAGTCATCTTGTGATACTAAGTTGCAGTAATAGAAGTATCATGTCAAAGTTTGGGTGTTCCATCTTGGGCAACTGGCAAAGAGGAGAGTATTCAAAAAAAAAAAAAAAAAAGAGCTGCCATGTTCCCCAATAATCTATGGAAATAAAATTAATAATAAATAAATAAATAAAAATTTTAAAAAGAGCTGTCATTATCATAACGTGTCTTATACCTGTCCCATGTTTACAAGAATTAAAGATATCTCCACTGGAGGAATAAAGCTTGATGCGGGGAAGGGATTACATCTTTATGTACCTGAAAAACTGACCAGTGGAAAAGGGACTGGACATGTTCGCTGAAGTCCCAGGGTCTGAACAAGTTCCTGTGTGTGAAACTGTTTCAGCCTGACATAGGTGCAAGTTTCTAGTCTTTTTTTTTTTTTTTTGGTAGAGACGGGGTTTCACCATGTTGACCAGGCTGGTCTCAAAATCCTGACCTCAGGTGATCCACCCGCCTCGGCCTCCCAAAGTGCTGGGATGACAGGCATGAGCCATGGCACCTAGCTGGAAGTTTCTAACATTCATGTGATTGACGGTGCTGCTTTGAGTTCCTGAGAAAAGCATGGCTAACAATTTACCAGGCACATTTAGAGGGACACCTTCCTTGGGTGTTGCTTCCAACATCAATATGCTCTGCTTCTAAGAAAGTTAAGAGATAAGGTGGTTTGGAGGGGAAGATTATATAAGCTTTATCTTCAATGTGTTCGCTTTTAGCTGATCAACACCCAAGGAAGATAACAAGAATTCAAAACCATTAATTGGGTTCTGACTCCTTTGTGAAACTGAAGGAAGCTAAAACTTTTCCCAAGAAAAATGCACATACACATCTACATACAACACTTTGCGGGCAGGCGCGGTGGCTCAAGCCTGTAATCCCAGCACTTTGGGAGGCCGAGACGGGCGGATCACGAGGTCAGGAGATCCAGACCATCCTGGCTAACACTGTGAAACCCCGTCTCTACTAAAAAATACAAAAAACTAGCCGGGCGAGGTGGCGGGTGCCTGTAGTCCCAGCTACTCGGGAGGCTGAGGCAGGAGAATGGCGTAAACCTGGGAGGCGGAGCTTGCAGTGAGCTGAGATCCAGCCACTGCACTCCAGCCTGGGCGACAGAGCGAGACTCCGTCTCAAAAAAAAAAAAAACAAAAACAAACAAAAAAAAAACACTTTGCACTCAAATTCAGGGAGCTAACACCGCCTTGAAACCCATCCTTGAAACCCACAAACCTCAGGTTGAGAACTCTAATCCTGTAGATGGTTCCTGATATGAAAGTGACACTTTCAAGTTTAATAATTTCTTTATAAACTGGCACCTTAGGAAAAGGCATAAACACTTCTTTCGAAACAGGCTGAACAACGAAAAGGTTTTTTAAAATAAGGAGATATCTACCTCAGCTTAGGAAATAATGAAAAGGTGTCATCTATTTCTATTATTCACTCACTCATTCAATAAATATTTACCAGATGATGTGCCCAGCACTCCTCCAATAGCTATCTATGCAAGAATGAACTAAACACACAAAGTCCCAGCCCTCCCAGGACTTATATTTTGTAGGGTGAGCTGGACAACAAATAAATACACAAGTAGTAATTATAGGTGTTGTGAAGAAAATCACGTTGCGGTAAGGAGGAGAGGTAGTGTTAGATAGACATGGAGTGCAAGTTAGATAGGATGGTCAGGGAAGGACTAACAGATAAAACAGCCTTGAATCCAGACCTGAAGTGAATTAAGAAGCAAGTCTTGCGTGTATCTGTGGGAACCTCCAGGCAGAGGAAATTGCAAAAGTTTTTGTTGTTGTTTGAGACAGAATCTCACTCTGTTGCCCAATGCAGTGCCAGAATCTCGGCTCACTGCAACCTCCACCTCCAGATTGAAGTGATTCTCCTGCCTCAGCCTCCTGAGTAGCTGGGATTGCAGGTGCATGCCACCATGCCCAGCTACTTTTTGTATTTTTGGTAGAGACGAGGTTTCATCACATTGGCCAGGCTGGTCTCATATTCCTGACCTCAGGTGATCCGCCTGCCTCAGTCTCCCAAAGTGCTGGCATTACAGGTGTGAGCCACCACACCCACTCATAAATGTTTAAGCCCTGAGACAATGAGTGACAATAAAGAGAAGAGGTATAAAGACCAAGCCCTGGACCACACCAACATAGAGGGTCAGGGTAATAAGAAAAATCTATCAAAGGAGAAAGAGACTGAGGAGCCACTGAGGTAGAAGGAAAACAGAGAGCGGTATCCGGGAAACCAACTACATAAAGTGTTCAAAGAAAGAGAATCGCCGGGCGTGGTGGCTCATGCCTGTAATCCCAGCACTTTGGGAGGCCGAGGCAGGCGGATCACCTGAGGTCTGGAGTTCGAGACCAGCCTGACCAACATGGAAAAACCCCATCTCTACTGAAAATACAAAATTAGCTGGGCGTGGAGGTGCATGCCTGTAATATATAAACTGGCACCTTAGGAAAAGGTATAAACCTAAAATCGCTTGAGCCTGGGAGGCAAAGGTTGCAGTGAGCCTAGATCACACCATTGCACTCTAGCCTGGGCAACAAGAGCGAAACTCTCTCAGAAAGAAAGAAAGGAAGAAAGAAAGAATCATCAACTAATCAAATGCCATGATCAAACGTAAGATGAGGATTAAGAATTGACTGTTTGAGCAACGGAATAAAATCACTGGTGACCTTGACTAAGAGTGGTTGGAAGTAGAGAAATACTGAATGGAACAAGTTCAATAAGGAACAGGAAGAGAAGAATTAGAGCAGCAAATATAGACAAGTCATTCAAGAAGTTTTGCTATAAAAAGAAATAGCAAAATGAGACAAATTAGGAGATCTTACAGCATGCTTACACACTGATTAGAATGATCCAGTAGGGAGGAAAAATTTGTATGGAAGGGGAGAAAAAGTGACAATTACTGAAAAATGTTCTTGAGTAGAAATTGATTTTTGAATTACAAGGCTTCTGGGTACTCGCATAATCTAGGCCACATGGAACACCCACAGAAAACAATCTCCACTAAAGAGGAGCTTAAAGTCAAAAGTTACAAGCCACACCAAAAGCAATTTCTCATACAGAGAAAATGGGCAATGGAGAGGTGTTGATCAAAGGGTACAAAAGTTCCAGTTAAACAAGAGGAGTAAGTTTAGCAATCTATTGCACAGTGTAGTAAACGTAGTTAATAATAATGTATACTTCAGGCTGGGTGTGGTGGCTCACGCCTGTAATCCCAGCACTTTGGGAGGCTGAGGCGGGCGGATCACAAGGTCAGGAGATCAAGACCATCCTGGTTAATATGGTGAAACCCCGTCTCTACTAAAAATACAAAAAAATTAGCCATGCGTGGTAGCGGGTGCCTGTAGTCCCAGCTACTCCGGAGGCTGAGGCAGGAGACTGGAATGAACCCAGGAGGCAGAGCTTGCAGTGAGCCGAGATTGTGCCACTGCACTCCAGCCTGGGCGACAGAGAGAGACTCTGTCTCACAACAAACAAACAAAAAAACAAACAATCAAAAAAAAAAATACGTATATTTCAAAATCACGAAAAGAATAGATTTTAAATGTTCTAACCATAAAAAATAAGTAGGTGAGGTGATGAATATGTTAATTAACTTGATTTAAACTTTTACAATGTATACCTACATCAAAACATCACATTATACCCCATAAATATATACAATTATTATTCATCAATTAAAACTAAAAATAAATTTTAAAACTCTATTATAAATGACAATCACTAGTTACTAAAATAATGAAAGCACGTGCACTCCCAAATTCAGAGATAATAGAGTAATCTGAAAGATATTTTAAAATAAAAATTCTGAGTTGTTCAAAGAGGTTAAAAAAAAGTAAAAGCTGTAGACCAAAAGAACCATGTGGGGAAAAAAAGAAGAAAGAAAGGATGAAGGATGGAAGGGAGAAAACAAAATAAAACTGCAGGATCAAGTCTATTTCTTACAGACTAAAAGATACTAACTTTTTGGCTGGGCACGGTGGCTCACGCCTGTAATCCCAGCACTTTGGGAGGCCGAGGTGGGTGGATCATGAGGTCAAGAGATCGAGACCATCCTGGCCAACATGGTGAAATTCCGTCTCTACTGAAAACACAAAAATTACCTGGGTGTGGTGGCGTGCACCCGTAGTCCCAGCTACTCAGGAGGCTGACGCAGGAGAATTACTTGAACCCAGGAGGCGTAGGTTGTAGTGAGCTGAGATCACGCCATTGCACTCCAGCCTGGCGACAGCAAGACTCTGTCTCAAAAAAAAAAAAAAAAAAAAATTAACTTTTTTAATTAGGGGAAAAAAATAGTCTAACATTGATGAGAGTCAGACATGGCAAATATCTTTGTTCCCATTGTAGAGATAAAAAAAAAATTCGAGATCCAGAGTGTGTAAATGCCTAACTGAAAGCTGCAGACATTGTTACTGAGGCTGAATTTCAACCTGCTTTTTCTGACTGCAGATCCCATGCTCTGCCCTCTCTCTGCTGCATTTGTCCCAGGATAAAGTAGGGCTCACAGGACAAGCTGTTCAAAGAAATTATATAAGGTTTGGGCAAACTATCATGGGAGATACTGTGAGAACTTGAAATGCATATATGGATGAAGTTAAATTGCATGAGATTGTTGTGAGCCGGATCAGTTATTTCAACTAACATTCTCTGGAAATGAGAAGCAGAAAGATTTGGATTGACTCAAGGTGAAAGGAACCTGGGCGTCAGTGGAGCATATCAGTGTAAGCCGTGTGGAAATGGCTGACCACATGGACAAGGAAGGGAAGGGAGACCAGAACAGAAACCACTCCCGACACCCTCCCTTTGCCATCAAGATGTAGTTTGTTTCCTGTTGACTTCAATACAGCAAAGAGTGATTTAATTCATGGCAGAAGGAACCTGAACTGTCTTTTAAGGACTATTGAGAGAACAGAGAATTAAACAAGATGGTCATTGCTTTTCTCTGGTTAGGAGAAATACTAACATATGTCACGTTTTATGTGGGATGTCCTGGAGGAGATCTTTAAGATGTTCAAGAGGCCAGGTGCAGTGGCTCACGCCTATAATCCCAGCACTTTGGGAGGCCGAGGCGGGTGGATCACAAGGTCAGGTGTTCAAGACCAGCCTGGCCAACATAGTGAAACTCCATCTCTACTAAAAATACAAAAAATTAGCCAGGCATGGTGGCGGGTGCCTGTAATCCCAGCTACTCGGGAGGCTGAGGCAGGAGAATCACTTGAACCTGGGAAGACGGAGGTTGCAGTGAGCCAAGACTGTGCCACTCCACCCCAGCCCGGGTGACAGCGTGAGACTCCATCTCCAAAAAATAATAATAATAATAATAATAATAATAAAACTATTCAAGAAGGTTCAGGTGGGGCTGGGAAATGACTTCCTATAGTACCTACAAGTGACACACAGGGCCACAAACCTGGATTGAGTCCTGGAGTGTATACCTTAAAAAAAATATGGTGGATAAATCCTGATGCGTCTCTCACCAAATGAAATTTTTTCCTGAAGCCATAAAATGTCTTTAGACAAGGTATTCTCTATCTGAGACTTCAGGATTTCAATGACTAACTCCCCTGTATGCAAGTGTTTGCAGGTATGGGCATTGTTCTCAGATGGAGTTAAATTTAAAAAGTCATTGCATACTTAGGCAGACCCCTTTGAACTTTTAAATCCATGGGCCTGGAGACGTGACAAAGAAGTTAAGCTTGGCTGGGCGCGGTGGCGCAAGCCTGTAATCCCAGCACTTTGGGAGGCCAAGACGGGCGGATCACGAGGTCAGGAGATTGAGACCATCCTGGCTAACACGATGAAACCCCGTCTCTACTAAAAAAAATACCAAAAACTAGCTGGGTGAGGTGGCGGGCGCCTGTAGTCCCAGCTACTCAGGAGGCTGAGGCAGGAGAATGGCATGAACCCGGGAGGCGGAGCTTGCAGTGAGCTGAGATCCGGCCACTGTGCTCCAGCCTGGGCTACAGAGCCAGACTCCGTCTCAAAAAAAAAAAAAAAAAAAGAAGAAGTTAAGCTTCACTGGTATTGAATACAATGGACTGGCCAGCTCCTTGGTTTGCTCATATGTTGAACAGGCTTCAGTCAGGATATAGAAGGTGCCATAAGGGAACATGAGGAGGCCGACGCCATGGAGCAGTTAAAAGTGAGGTCCTGGGCTGAGTGCGGTGACTCACGCCTGTAATCCCAGCACTTTGGGAGGTGGAGGCCGGCGGATCACAAGGTCAAGAGATCAAGACCATTCTGGCCAACATGGTGAAAATCCATCTCTCCTAAAAGTACAAAAAAAAATTAGCTGGGCGTGGTGGCGCTCGCCTGTAGTCCCAGCTACTCAGGAGGCTGAGGCAGGAGAATTGCTTGAACCTGGGAGGCGGAGGTTGCAGTGAGCCGAGATCGCACCACTGCACTCCAGGCTGGCAACACAGCCAGACTTAGTCTCAAAAAAAAAAAAAAAAAAAAAAAAGTGAGGTCCTGGGCCAGGTGCAGTGGCTCACGCCTGTAATTCCAGCACTCTGGGAGGCCGAGGCAGGCGGATCACAAGGTCAGGAATTTGAGACCAGCCTGACCAACATGGTGAAACCCCGTCTCTACTAAAAATAGAAAAATTAGCCGGGTGCAGTGGCACACACCTGTAATCCCAGCTACTTGGGAGGCTGAGGCAGGAGAATCGCTTGAACCCGGGAGATGGAGGTTGCAGTGAGCCAAGATTGCACCACTGCACTCCAGCCTGGGCGACAGAGTGAGACTCTGTCTCAAAAAAGGAAAAAGCGAGGTCCTTACATTACTATTATTGAATTATATATATTATTATTCAACATATTGAGACATATTGAAGTTAATATGTGCAAGAATCAGTGGATTTATAGATTATATTACCTAATTTTAACTAAATTAATCCTAGCAAAAGGGATCCTAGTTTTAAGTTTCTTGCAAAATAATCTCAATTTGAAGATAACAGTAACAATGCAGGCACATGTAAATAGCAATAAAACAGCATAGCTACACTTCTAACTTGAGTCCTTTTGCAGATATGTTGGAAAGTAATGATAATGCCAATGAATCAGATCTAGCCAAAGTCAGGCAAAATAATTTCAAATATTAAGAAGTCTATTAGAAATGTGCATTTATGGCTGGGCACGGTGACTCAAGCCTGTAATCCCAGCACTTTGGGAGGCTGAGGCGGGCAGATCACCTGAGGTTGGGAGTTTGAGACCAGCTTGACCAACATGGAGAAACCCTGTCTCTACTAAAAATACAAAAATTAGCTGGGTGTGGTGCCACATGCCTATAATCCCAGCTATTCAGGAGGCTGAGGTAGGAGAATCGCTTGAACCCCAGAGATGGAGGTTGCAGTGAGCCAAGATCGTGCCATTGCACTCTAGCCTGGGCAACAAGAGCAAAACTCCGTCTCAAAAAGAAAAAAAAAAGTGCTTTATATCTGTATCACTATACTGAATGGCACCTTAACAAAATATATATTTATGTGTATATATTTACACTGAGTGTGTAAATTAGATTTGAAATGTTTAAATATATATTTATACACACACTAAGTATAAATATGTGTGTCTATATATTTGTACCCATATATAAGTATATATAAATATATATGCATGTATGTGTGATGTATGTATATTTATGCAGGTTATGGATACAGCATTTATATACATACAGATTGTATATACAGATAGTAAGTACACACAGGTACTAATATATGCATATATATTACACATACAGAACATGAAGAAAATTTAACAAAGCTTAAAGTCATATTCTATCAAGTACTTTATGAAACTTCATCAAATCAACTGAAACCTGGTGGCCTCTTTGGAGGTTCTGATATATGAAAATCAATACACAAAATATTCCATATAAAAAGTTTTGTGCTGCCGGGCGCGGTGGCTCACACCTGTAATCCCAGCACTTTGGGAAGCCGAGGCGGGCGGATCACAAGGTCAGGAGATCGAGACCATCCTGGCTAACACGGTGAAAACCCGTCTCTACTAACAATACACAAAATTAGCCGGGCGCAGTGGCGGGCACCTGTAGTCCAGCTACTCAGGAGGCTGAGGCAGAATGGCGTGAACCTGGGAGGCGGAGCTTTCAGTGAGCCGAGATTGTGCCACTGCACTCCAGCCTGGGGCACAGAGCAAGACTCTGTCTCAAAAAAAAAAAAAAAAAGGTTTGGGCTTTTCACTTTAAGCTCATTGGTAAAAATTATGAAAATGCAATGTCTCTTCCAATTAGTTTGCAAGAGCTACTGACTCACATCGGAGACTATGGAAATTAGTAGCCACATTTCATCAAAATTTTTTGCTTAATTAGCAGATGGCATTGAAAAACAAATATCATTTTTAGTATCTGCTGCCAATGATGTACTTTACCCATTTGGAGATTTGGGAGGTTTCTTTTTTCACTTTTGACAACCATTATAACTAAGTGTCAAAAATACACTGAATTTAGAACCTGACTTTAAAACTCTCTGTATCACAGAGTATTAAATATTTGCTCAAATAATGAGGTGTATTATATTTTTGGTGAGAACTTTATTGAATAAATAAGATATATATTTTAAAATATTATTTTTCCATTTTTACCATACCCTTTTTAACTTTCAGTTTTGAATATGTTTTATAATGTACAACATGTAGGCAAAATAATACATGTGTATATTATTTATTAATAAATACATACACAAACAGAGGATACATAGTCTCAAAATACTTTTACTAGAAAACAATGATTGATCAAAAAAGTGTAGATCTCCCTGTTCTAGGTCTGGGAGCTTCTTAAACTGGGTTACAGATCAGACTCACATGGAGGGCATGTTAATTTCACATTATTTTGACTTCTTTCCTGAATCAGATTATCTGAGAGGCAGAGTCTGGAAATATGATTTTTTAACAACTTCCAAAGTGCTGTTTTTGGCACTGATTGTGAGTGGCATTCAAATCCGTGTTCATAAATAATTGTCTATTAAATCAAACTTCAGGACACAAACAGATGTTAGTTGCCAAAACTTATGTGGGCAGGAAGGATGATAATACAGGGAGTAATACAATTAACTGGCAATCAAGATGGCTTTGGAAGAAGTTAAAATAGAACAAGGTTTCCGGGCTGATTTTTATCCAGAACTCCTAACATAGATATCCCCAATATAATAACATATTAGAGCCATCTTCATGCATCTCAATCCTCTGATTAGTAAAATGAGAGATAACAATGCCACTCAATGCTCAGGACTGTTAAGAGAATTAAATGAGACAATATATGTAAAATACCTAGAACGGTGCCTTGGCACACAGCAAAATCTAGCTGTTATTGAGATATCATAATTTGTATGTATCATCTGTTTTAGGATAGATGATTCCTAGAAAGAATAGTAATAAAAAAATTATTAGAAGTGAGTATAAATTAACTGGGCATGCATACCTGTGGTGCATACCTGTGGACCCTGCTACTTGGGAGGCTGAGGTGGGAGGGTCACTTAAGCCTCAGAGGTTGAGGCCACAGTGAGCCATGATCTCACCACCACACTCCAGCCTAGGTGCCAAAGCTCAAAAAAAAAAAAGAACTGAGCAAAAATATTACCACACCATTATTTTTGCCACAGTGTTTCAACAGCATCCATTATAATTATGTTTGTAATTATCAAACATAAAAGTCTCAACTAAATGAACTTAATTATGTAAATTGTAAGACATTCTGTAATAACGTAATAAATATCATATTTTTATCTCAAAATTAAAACCCAAAGGAATTAGGTGACTGTGGCCTCATAGAGACACCTAACAACCATGAATGTGGTTTTCTGTGTCAGGCCAATGTTTACTGTTTTATTTTATTTTGTTTTGTTTTGTTTCTGTCTTTTTAGAGTCCTGCCTGTACCTCTGAGCTTAATCTCTGTTCTGGTAAGATGTCAAGATTCTGGCCTCCTCCACCAAGAAGGGGGCCAGGGTTTTAGCCACAGAGCTTCACCACCAAATGTTGAGACATCATCTCCCAGTGAAGACTCTATGTTGATTTCCCTTTTGAGCTTCAGTTCCTGCCAGAAAAAGAGCTGCAGCCTTCAGATGCAGATTTGGGAAGGTTCTGAAGTCTTTAGGCTTCTTGTTTTTTTTTTTTTTTTTTTTTTTGAGACGGAGGCTCGCTCTGTTGCCCAGGCTGGAGTGCAGTGGCCGGATCTCAGCTCACTGCAAGCTCCGCCTCCCGGGTTCACGCCATTCTCCTGCCTCAGCCTCCCGAGTAGCTGGGACTACAGGCGCCCGCCACCTCGCCCGGCTAGTTTTTTGTATTTTTTTTAGTAGAGACGGGGTTTCACCGTGTTAGCCAGGATGGTCTCGATCTCCTGATCTCGCGATCCGCCCGTCTCGGCCTCCCAAAGTGCTGGGATTACAGGCTTGAGCCACCGCGCCCGGCCTCTTTAGGCTTCTTTATCTCATTAGCCAGGGATCCTTTAAAACTTAGAGAGTTCCATACAGGTAACAATCTTAGAGGGATTATGGAAGAGGCCTTGTGTCCCCTTAAACCTTGCACCCACCCAGAATTCTTTGGTCCTCCGAAATGTCTCACTTTGATCCCTTGTTAGCTGAATTCTGATTTTTGTACAGTCACTTGATGCTGCCTGTGGCCTCCTTCACTTTCAGGTGCCTGACTCGTTGCTGGACTGATGGCCCTGCTGACTTTGGACAGTCAGACTTTGCCCTTGCTGGGTCTGTGACATCTATCTTACCTTGAAAGCCAGGACTCCTGAAATCCCATCAGTACTGAGCTGTGGGAAGCCTCATCTGTCCCTGCCGCCTGCTGCTGGGGATGGCTAGACGCCTGCCCACGTTGAGATTTTCTCTGCACTCGGTTTTTCAGACTGAACCTTTCTCCCACTGACAGAAGCTTCCAGGAGCATGTGGTGGCTCCTGAAGGTCTCACGGATCAATTTTTAAAAAGCAAGCTTTTTCTTCCCCTGGAGAAACAGCAAGATTGGTGACTCGTCTGTCACTGCTAATTAGCACAAAGGGTCTGAACACTGGGGAACACAGAGAGAGAAGATGATTGGAATTAACCAGACACCAGGGTTGGAAAAAAAAAAAAAAAAAAAAACCTGAATGTAGTGGTGCTCAGAGAACAGAAAGAAAATAACGTTAATCAGCAGCAGTGGTCTGCTGTAGAAAGTCTTGAGGAGAGCCACTGCAGAGGGCCTCTCGGGTTGCCCGTGGAGATATGAAGAAGCAGCCGCATGTAGCCAAAGGCACCAAACAGAAACCCCATCTTGGAAGGGGCTGGTTACCAGGAATTAAGCAAGGAATGCATTCATTTAAGCTTACAGAGTTCTATCCAAGGTCAGTTCTCTTCTCTGAGACCGATATGGACCCTTCCAACCAGGAATTGGAAACTGGCAGCACGTATTTTCTTTTTCTTTTCCTTTTTCTTTTTTCGAGACGGAGTCTCGCTCTGTGGCCCAGGCTGGAGTGCAGGGACTTGATCTAAGCTCACTGCAAGGTCCGCTTCCTGGGTTTACGCCATTCTCCTGCCTCAGCCTCCTGAGTAGCTGAGACTACAGGCGCCCGCCACCTTACCCGGCTAGTTTTTCGTATTTTTCAGTAGAGACAGGGTTTCACTATGTTAGCCAGGATGGTGTTGAGCTCCTGACCTCGCGATCCGCCCGTCTCGGCCACCTAAAGTGCTGGGATTACAGGCTTGAGCCACCGTGCCCCGCCGAAGCATGTATTTTCTTTGGCAAGCACAATTTTAAAAAATTTACTTGAACTGGAATGCCTTTTAGTCATGCATACAATTTGCAGTGGGTCATAAGTCTGACTATCCATTATTATTACTATTATTATTATTCAGAGATGGGAGGGTCTAGCTATGTTGCCCAGTCTGGGCTTGAATTCCTGGGCTCAAGGGATCCTCATGCCTCAGCCTGCCAAGTAGCTAGGACTACAGGCTCAAGCCACCATGGCCAACTTTGACCATCCCTTTAGCTCATGTGTTTTCAACATACTTACAGTACCATCTGGACCCTGAAGGCATTTGAGCAAGACTGCACTCAAATATTCTCCAGAAGGCAGAGGAGTTAAGGTTAATGACGCTCACCTCGGAGTCTGAGTTGTAGAGTGTACTGGGGATGCCCAAAGCCATTGCTGGTCAGAGGGCCTAGGAGCTGACTATTGCAGATTGGGCGGGGTGCTGCCCTTGCTAAATCCCTTATCCCACAGTTCACTTGATACTTATCATCAGTCTGTGGCCTCCACCAGATGGTAGGCATCTAGGAACTGTTGTTCCCCCCAAGATCCTTATTATTCAGGGAACTCCCAAAAGAGAAATACGAAGGAATTTGGTCAAGGTCAACAGATAAGAATTTAGTCTAAGGCCAGGCACGGTGGCTCACACTTGTAATCCCAGCACTTTGGGAGATGGAGGTGGGTGGATCACGAGGTCAGGAGATCGAGACCATCCTGGCTAACATGGTGAAACTCCGTCTCTACTAAAAAATACAAAAAATTAGCCGGGCGTGGTGGCAGGCACCTGTAGTCCCAGTTACTCAGGAGGCTGAGGCAGGAGAGTGGTGTGAACCCGGGAACCAGAGCTTGCAGTGAGCCGAGATTGTGCCACAGCACTCCAGCCTGGGCGACAGAGCAAGACTCTATCTCAAAAGATAAAAATTAAAAAAGAAAAAAAAATTTAGTTTAGGTCATAACTATATCCCAAGAACCAAAATTTAGATACCATGGTCCAAAATTCAGAGCATAGCATTTACAATTGTGACACCCCTGGCCAATTCCTGTCTTATGGGCACAAGCTATACAGATATCAGCCAGTGTTCACTGGAGGAAATGAAGGGAAGAAAGGAACTCAAATCTCAAGCCTGTCTGGGAGAAAGAAGCAAGTTTTCAGGGTTATACTCACTTATAAACTGGGATCTCGCCTTTTTTCCAGTGAAGAATCCACTGAATTATCTTAACTTTCCTTCACATACCTGAAAACAGATATATTCGAGGAGACATGGGTTGGTGTAGACAATGCTTTTTTGTTTTTGTTTTTGTTTTTCTCCCCCCCATCCTTTTATCCCTACACGGCTACTTCTAAAACTGCCTGCTCCACTCGGGGTTCCAGGAGGATAGCCTTGGGTTCAGGGCAGCCACGTTCTTTTTCTTTCAAATTGTATCATTTGGACCTCTAGAAAACAGGGTCCTCTGGTCCTCCATGATCAATTTCCACCCATCTCTGCGCCATTCATTCCCAAGCTTTTATTTCTTTTTCCTTTTTTTTTTTTTTTTTTCTTCTTTCGAGACGGAGTCTTGCTGTGTCACCCAGGCTGGAATGCAGTGGCATGATCTTGGCTCATTGCAACCTCCCCCTCCCAGATTCAAGCAATTCTCTTGCCTCAGCCTCTCGAGTAGCTGGGATTACAGGCTATGCTCGGCTAATTTTTGTATTCTTAGTGGAGACAAGGTTTCACCATGTTGGCCAGGCTGGTGTCGAACTCCTGACCTTAGGTGATCCACCCGCCTTGGCCTCCCAAAGTGCTGGGAGTACAGGCGTGAGCCACTGTGCCCGGCCATTCCTGAGCTTTTTTTTTTTTTTTCTTGAGACGGAGTCTCGTTCTGTGGCCCAGTCTGGAGTGCAGTGGCGCGATCTCCACTCACTGCAAGCTCCGCAGCCTCCTGAGTTCACGCCATTCTCCTGCCTCAGCCTCCCAAGAAGCTGGGACTACAGGCACCCGCCACCATGCTCGGCTAATTTTTTTTTTTTTTTGTATTTAAGTAGAGACGGGGTTTCACCATGTTTGCCAGGATGGTCTGGATCCTGGAGACGTCGTGATCCGCCTGCCTCGGCCTCCCAAAGAGCTGGGATTACAGGCGTGAGCCACCGTGCCCGGCCTCCTGAGCTTTTAAATCATGCCTCCTTGCTCCTGCCTGCCTAAGCCATAAAAGAAACAACAAATACCCTAACTTTGCTTCTTGAAAAACCACTTAAAATACACCAAATGATCTATTAACATATATTCCTAGAATTCCAACATACAGATTTGCGAGATGGTAGAACAAGTGCCTAAAATATGGCTTATCTGTGTAATATTAGGAGATGGTAGTTTAGAAAAGACTACAGGAACATCATCTTTTCCTTGACTGCACATGTGGCTTGGATTTAACAGACCAAAACAGGGGTGAAAGCTTTATTGTGGTGCCTGTCGAGAATAGACAGTCGGAATAGATAGTCAGAACATCAGTAGATAGTCAGAATAGACAGTAATGGAAAGGATCGTTTCACAAGACTTTATTCTCAGGCTTAATTACAACCAATAAAAACTTATAAGTAAAAAAAAAAAGGTACTATCAATGAATTTCACTGTATAAATATAGCATGAACTGTTTACTAAATGAACAGGATTTTTCATTTATATATCTTGTAATTCTTCGCTATTCTAATTGAATCTGAGCCAAGAATAGAAACTCAGTACATTTATTTTCTGGTGCCTTAAAAAGAAAAAAGGAAAAGTTTTGTGTAAGTAAAACAGAATGTATTTATAAGAACAGACTGCTTTTCTTTAAAACAGGTTCCAAAAAATTTGTTTCTGAATCTTTTTTTATTTTCTTTTTTCTTTTGTTTAATTTTAGACGGAGTCTTGCTTTGTTGCCAGGCTGGAGTACAGTGGCACAATCTTGGCTCACTGAAACCTCCGTCTCCCGGGTTCAAGCGATTCTCCTGCCTCAGCCTGCCCAGTAGCTGGGGCTACAGGCGCCCGCCACCATGCTCAGCTAGTTTTTTTATATTTTTAGTAGAGACGGGGGTTTCACCATGTTGGCCAGGATGGTCTCGATCTCTTGACCTCATGATCCACCCGCCTCAACCTCCCAAAGTGCTGGGATTACAGGCGTGAGCCACTGCGCCTGGCCGGTCTTTGATTTTGTAAACACTTATTATGCCATGAATTCATAGGGAATAGGTTCCAGTAGCCCGGGCTTCTCTTCCCATTGGTTCTCACAGTGTGCTTCTCTGGGTAGATAGAGCAGGCTGGCACTTCAGTTGAACCCAGGTACTTTTCTCTTTGTCTTATTTTTCTGATAATTTTCCTTCACTCGTTTCAGGAAGCTATCTTGGCTCTTCAAGGGCTTCCTGTGCTCAATACGCACATTAATTCTCTTGGCAAGAATCTCACCCTTAACTTGTTTGTTTACAACAATGCCAACAGCGTGCTGGGGGACACTGTAGACTCTTCCAGTTTTGCCATGGTGACACTTGTGGGCATTCCTTGTTGAACAGTACCCATTCCCTTGATGTCTACAATATCGCCTTTCTTTTAGATTCGCATGTACATGGCCAAAGGAATAACTCCACATTTTCTAAAAGGCCTGGAGAACATACATTGGGTGCCTCTCCTCTTTCTCTTTGTGTTCGTCATTTTGGTGAATTACTAGAAGATGGTGGTTCCCCTGAATCATATTTTTAATGAAACTTTCAAAGTATATAAATATATGGTAATAAATATTTTCTGTTTCATGTTTATTTAACAACAAAAGAAAGGACATTCATCATTCCTGATTTAGTTACTTCTTTTTTTTGAGATGGAGTCTCATTCTGTCGCCCAGGCTGGAGTGCAGTGGTGCGATCTCAGCTCATTGCAAGCTCTGACTCCTGAGTTCAAGCAATTCTCTTGCCTCAGCCTCCCAAGTAGCTGGGACTACAGACATCCACCACCACACCCAGGTAATTTTTGTGTTTTTAGTAGAGACAGAGTTTCACCATGTTGGCCAGGATGGTCTCGATCTCCTGACCTCATGATCCACCTGCCTCGGCCTCCCAAAGTGCTGGGATTACAGGTGTGAGCCACCACACCCAACCAAATGTTCTTAATTATTTTATTTTTTTGAGACGGAGTCTAGTTCTGTCGCCCAGGCTGGAGTGCAGTGGCGCAATCTCGGCTCACTGGCACCTCTGCCTCCCAGGTTCAAGTGATTCTCCTGCCTCAGCCTCCCGAGTAGCTGCAATTACCAGCATGCACCACCACATCCAGCTAATTTTTGTATTTTTAGTAGAGACAGGATTTCACCACATTGGCCAGGGTGGTCTCGAACTCCTGACCTCGTGATCTGCCCACCTCAGCCTCCCAAAGTGCTGGGATTACAAGCATGAGCCACCGCGCCTGGCAGTTACATCTTAATTCATTAATTTTCTTTAGGAATTATGTTCATGACATTTACAGTCCATAAGCTACCAAGGAATATATAATGTAAAGTGTCTCAATCCTGTCCACCAATCACTCAGTTTCTCTCTCTTGAGACAACATTTTCATTGTTTTAAGTATCTTTCCAAATAAATTTACAAGTAACTAAATATTACATATACATTTCTCCTTCTTTAATACAAATAGTAGCAAACCATGGTATTCTTCATCTGGCTTTTTAAAAATGTAACAATACATATTGACAGTCATCCCATATCACTACACAAAGAGCTTTCTCTTCTTACAGCTGTGTAGTATTCTCTCCATGTTTATTTAATTGCCCACTAAAGGACATTTAAGTTGATTCTAATATTTTGCTATAAAAATACTATATTCAATAACCTTGGACATATATCATTTTGCAAACATGTGGGAATATCTGTAGGAATACATATCTAGAAGCATAATTTCTGGGTTAAAGGGAATATACATTTTTAATTTTGATAGCCCTTGTTAACTTGCCCCCCACTGAGCTGTGCCAATGTTCATTCCCACCAGCTATGTAGAAGAATGCCAGTTGCCCACACTTTCATCAACATATTGTGTTATTAAACTTTATCTGCTAGATAACTGAGTAATTATATCTCAATGTGGTTTTAATTTACATCTTTTTTCTTTCTTTCTTTCTTTTTTTTTTTTTTAGACAAATCTTCTGTGGCCCAGACTGGAGTGCAATAGCATGATCACAGCTCTTTGCAGCCTCGATGTCTTGGGCTCAAGTGATCCTCCTGTCTTAGTCTCCCAAAGTGTGAGTCACCGTGCCTGCCCGCATCTTTGCATTTTTAAAGAGACAATTATATTCCTTTTCTGTGATCCACTTGTTAATTTTCTCAGCCCAATTTTCTATTAGGTTGTTGTACTTTTTCATGTTGATTTGTAGGAATTTTTTTTTTTTGAAACAGAGTCTCGCTCTGTCGCCAGGTTGGAGTGCAGTGGCGCGATCTCGGCTCACTGCAACCTCCCCGCCTCCTGGGTTCAAGTGATTCTCCTGCCTCAGTCTCCCGAGTAGCTGGGACTACAGGCATGTGCCACCATGCCCGGCTAATTTTTGTGTTTTTAGTAGAGACGGAGTTTCACCGTGTTAGCTGGGATGGTCTCGATCTGCTTACATCGTGATCTGCCCACCTCAGCCTCCCAAAGTGCTAGGATTACAGGCGTGAGTCACTGTGCCTGGCCAATTTATAGGAAATTTTTATTAGTGATTTTAATCCTTTATCCACGTTATAAATTGAAACGTATTTTCCCAGTTAGCAGTTTGTCTTTTGACTTTGCTTATTGTGTTTTTTCCCTAGAGAAAGTTTTTAGAAATTTCATCTTTTGACTTGTGTCATTCTTAGAAATGATGGACTCATCTCATATCTTAATGATTTCTTAGTTTTTCTTTAATACTAAGATTTTTGATCCATTTGGAACTCCTCTAGATTTAAAGTTTGAGCTATGGATTCAAGTTCACTTTTCAGCAAATGTCTACCTTTATTTAAGACCTCACCTTTAATTGTGCTATATTCTCAAAACTATTTGAATCTATTTCTAGTCTTCCTGATTAGTTTTGTCACTCTGTCCATTCATGTGCCAGTTCCACAATTCCACAAAGTTTTAATCATTGTAGATTTAAAATATTTTACTATCTGGCAGAGCTAGATCCCCTTCTCTTCTTTCAGATTTCTTTTTTTTCTTTTTTTTTTTTTTTTATCATTTTGTCTTATTTTTCCCTACGAAATTTATAATCAGCTAGTCGGTATTTTGTTCAAACTAAGAATGGGAAATCTTTATCCTATAAATTGTGACTAATCCACAAAAGAAGTAATTGTAAGTCATATAAAAAGTAAAAAGCAACTTTGTTTAGGCTTTACAGATAATAACAACATGTTCAAATTCATTCTCTTGAATTAAATAAGTGACTTGATAAAATTTTACCTAGTAAATATAATAAATTTAGAAAACATATTTCAGATCCATTTTAGGGGTCAGCACTTTGAAATTGGGTAATCTTGTCCCAGGAGACATTTGCCAAACTCTGAAGACATTTTTGACGGTCTTGGGTAGGGAGGAGATACTGGTGTTCTTGGCATCTACTGAGTAGGAGCCTAGGATCCTGCTAAGTACCCTCCAATACATAAGACCCACCTCCCCAGACAATTGATCTGGTACAAAAATGTTAGCAGTGCAGATGTTGAGAAACCACGATTTAGAGACAGCAGCAGCAGGATAGTGTTGGTTTGTTGTTTTTGTTTTAACTACAAAGGGGACAAAGATGGAGATGATCTATGAGAAAGAAAAGGTGAGCAAAGGATATAGGAGTGGTAAAGTTCTAGTTCTTTATTGATGGTATGGTTTGGTTTTGTGTCCCCACCTAAATCTCAGGTCAAATTGTAATCCCCACATGTGGAGGGAGGGACCTGGGGGAAGTGACTGGATCATGGGAGCGGTTTCCCCGTGCTGTTCTTATGATAGTGAGTGAGTTCTCACCAGATCTGATGGTTTTAGAAATGGTACATTTTTTCTGCGCTGACACACATTCGCTCTTGCCTGCCACCATGTAAGACATGCCTTTGCTTCTCCTTCGCCTTCTGCCCCGATTGTAAGTTTCCTGAGGCCTTCCCAGCCATGTAGAACTGTGAGTTAATTAAACCTCTTTCCTTTCTAAATCACCCAGTCTGGGGCAGTTCTCTATAGCAGCATGAGAATGGACTAAAACAATGGTATTAGAATGTACCTATGTTTTGTGAGCTACAGGAAGCAGCCTGCCCATTTTTAGCTAAGAAACAAAACAGAGTCAGGGAGACAATGATTTTGAATGAACGAGTTGAGTTTAGTTAAAGATGATCATTCTTTGCCCTACTAGGAGCTTGTATCTGAGATACTTCATACGTTAGAAAAGTCAGCAGAAAAAAGGTATTTGAAAAATTTTATATTTGTCATTTTTATAAGTAAAATATTATATATATATCATTATTGCTTCAATGTGTAATACTGGAATTATGTATGAGACTTGTAATCATAGGTTTATAAGACATTTGTATTTATCCTTTATTCTTTTTTAAATATTGCATTGTGAGTATTGCTTATTAGTATTGTATTATAGGTTTGCATATCATTCAGATATCAAAATAGTTAAAAGTTTTTCTGTCATTAATATATTACAAACAAAAGTAAAGTGTTCCTATAGTATTAATGGGGTATAATTTTCACAGATATATTCAGAGTTAACAAAGCTCTTAGCATCTTAACATAAAGTAAGTTACATTTTTCCTGTGTCTCTACTTTGTCTTTTTGTAAAATGTAATTTAGGTTTTTTCATTCTTAGGAGATTTCTCTCCTGCTCAATTACATTTCTGTGCTGGGTATTCTTTATTTTGCTATTAATTGAAATGTCAGGTAACTTGATTCTTTTCAACATTCTAAAAATGGAGAATTTCCTACGTGTCTAACAATAATTTTTCAGTTTTTCTATATTGCTGATAAAATGCTTCATCAACTATGGACAGAATTTAGTTGCAGATATCTGATGGTTAGAGTAAGCCCACAAACCTGTATGGAACAATTTGGAAAAGAGTAAGGCTTTCTTGAGCTTTGATTGGTTGAATTTGATGTGCTGGGACCAAAAGTAACTGACAAATGGTCACAAGAGTTCATGTTGTGGTAACTCCTCTTGAAATGAACTATGTTTCATTTTTAGTTTATAAAAAATACAATATCTGCCAATGTCCTATTCATTCGATATCATAGATGAAATGCCTCAAAACATAACGTTGTTCACTAGGGTGGCTTTAATAGACAAGCCAGAGAATAACAAGTGTTGGTGAAATTGCAGAGAAATTGAAACCCTCATACTCTTAGTGGGAATCTAAAATGATGCAGCAACTTTAAAAGTCTAGCAGTTCCTCAAATAGTTAAACATAGAGGTACCATAAGACTCATCAGTTCCACTCCTACATGGAGTGGAAGATACACAAGAGATCTGAAAATATACATCCACGGGAAAACTTGTACAAATGCTCATTGCAGCATTATTCATAATAGCCAAAAAGTGGAAGTGACCCAAAATGTCCATCAATAGACAAGGAGAACAAAATGTGGTATATCCATACAATATAACATTATCCAGTCATAAAAAAGAACGAAACACTGATACATGGTACAACATAGATGAACGTTAAAAGCATTATGGTAAGTGAAAGAAGTTAGATATATATTGTGTGACCACACACTGTATGATTCCATTTATATGAAATGTCCATAATTAGCAAATATATAGAGACAGAAAGTAGATTCGTGGTTGCTTAAAGCTAGGGGTAGGGCCAGTCGGAGTCCAATGGGGAGCAACTGCAAAGGGTATAAAGTTTCCTTTGGGGATGATAAAAGTGTCCTAAATTTGATTGTTGTGATGGTTGTATAACTGTGAATGTACAAAAACCACTCAATTATACACTATAAGTAGGTGAATTATATGGTACATGAATTATAGCTTAATAAAACTTAAAAAAACACAGTGAAACAAAACAGTACTATTAAATTCAAACCCGATATTGTTACCTACTCTCGAAAGCAAAACCAAACCCACAATGCCCTCCCCCAAGTAATCATTACATTCTACAATCTTGAGTTAGCCAGAGATGCCTGTTGCGGTCTCACATTAGACCACATTTGACACATGCCTTTGCACGTGAGGCCCTTCCCTGGCTACGCCCTAGGTGATTCCTTTCTTTTGGATACATTTCAATAAGTCATTATTTGTATCAGAACCTACCCAGTAAGATTGTATTGGTTGGACAAATTCAGACTTAGTTGTTAGAAGTTATAGTTCTTGGTTTGTTATTTTGTTCTAGGGAGTAATACAATTTAGCAAGATGTTTAACTTCTGTGTGACATTTTTAGTTTTGTCATGCTTTTTTTTTTTGAGACGGAGTCTTGCTCTGTCACCCAGGCTGGAGTGCAGTGGCCGGATCTCAGCTCACTGCAAGCTCCGCCTCCTGGGTTCACGCCATTCTCCTGCCTCAGCCTCCCGAGTAGCTGGGACTACAGGCGCCCACCACCTCGCCCGGCTAGTTTTTTGTATTTTTTAGTAGAGACGGGGTTTCACGGTGTTGGCCAGGGTGGTCTCGAACTCCTGACCTCGTGATCCACCTGTCTCGGCCTCCCAAAGTGCTAGGATTACTGGTTTGAGCCACCGCGCCCGGCCTGTCATGCTTTTTATATTCCCTAATATTTTATTATAAAAAATTTCAGACATATAGTGGAAAAAATTGTAGTTAATAGCAGTCTATCCACCACCTTGATGTCACCATTAACATTTTATTACGCTTGTTTTAGCATATCTCTATCCATCTTTCTATCCCTCTATCCTAACATTCAACCATTTTTTCAAAGTAAATTGCAGATATCAGCATTATATCCTTTTAAATACTGCAGGACTCCTATAATTAGCTAGAGTTTTATATTTGTATTTCTTTTTTTTTTTTTTTTGAGACAGAGTCTTGCTCTGTGGCTCAGGCTGGAGTCCAGTGGTGCGATCTCAGCTCACTGCAACCTCCGGCTCCTGGGTTCAAGCAATTCTCTTGATACTCAGCCTCCTTAGTAGCCGGGACTACAGGCATGCACCACCATGCCCAGCTAATTTTTGTATCTTTAGTAGAGACAGGGTTTCGCTATGTTGGCCAGGCTGGTCTGAAACACCTGGCCTCAAGTAATTGGCCCACCGTGGCCTCCCAAAGTGCTGGGATTATAGGCTTGAACCACCACACCCAGCCTGATATTTGTTTACGGGTTTTTCTTTTGATGTAAAATTTACATACAATGAAATGCACAAATCTTTAGCATATATTTGCTGCATTTTGACAGATGCTTACCCTTGTGTGACCCAAACTCTTATCAAAGTATAGAATATGGCCATTACCCCAGAAAGTTCCGTTTTCCCCTACCCAGTTAATCTCCAAGCTTCCTTCCCTCTATTTTAGTTTGTTTCTTTTCTTTTTTTAAAATTATTTATTATTAGTTAATTAATTAATTTATATATTTATTTTTTGAGATGGAATCTCCCTTTGTCTCCCAGGCTGGAGTGCAGTGGCACAATCTTGGCTCACTGCAACCTCTGACTCCTGGGTTCAAGTGCTTCTCCTGCCTCAGCCTCCTGAGTCACTGGGATTACAGGTATGCACCACCATGCCCAGCTAATTTTTGTCTTTTTAGTAGAGGTGGGGTTTTGCCATGTTGCCCAGCTTGGTTTCGAACTCCTGACCTCAGGTGATCTGCCCGCCTTGACCTCCCAAAGTGCTAGAATCACAGGCGTGAGCCACCGTGCCCAGTCCTTTTTTTTTTTTTCCTAGTGAGGTTACAGTAATGGAATACAGAATACGTGGACAGGTTGTGGGTGTAGTTCTTGCAGAACAGAATCCCATGCTTTCGTAATATGTTCGTATTTGGTGAGACCACCGTATTCACTAGCATAAATGGTAGCATGGTATTCACTTTTGGTAATGACTTAGAGTGAGATATTTACATTCTTTCACTCACATAAATAATGTTGTCATGAACATTTGCTCATAAGTCTTTATACATCTGCATGATTATTAATAGTCAAAATTAGTAATATTGGCCGAGCGTGGTGGCTCACGCCCGTAATTCTAGCATTTTGGGAGACCAAGGTGAGTGGATCACTAGAGGCCAGGAGTTCAAGACAAGCCTGGGCAACATGGTGAAACTCCGTCTCTACTAAAATTACAAAAAAATTAGCTGGGCATGGTGATGTGTGCCTGTAGTGCCATCTGCTTGGGAGGCTAAGCCATGAGAATAACTTGAACCCGGAGGTGGAGGGTGTAGTGAGCTGAGATCATGCCACTGTACTCCAGCCTGGGTAACAGAGCAAGACTCTGTCTCAAAAAAATAAAAAATAAAAAAAAAAGTAATATATTCTTTTATCTGAACCAGATGAAACTTTGGTTCTTTAATGGTGTGAACTGGTTAAAGTTTCTCACAGGCCCTGCATTTCTAATTAAATGCAATGCTCGAATGACATCCAGAAAACTGCATAGCTTGCAGCTCTCTGCCTGAAGAGGCAACATGCATCATTGGGTGGCCTGGTCCTGAGCCCTTGGCAATTTGAGGGTGGGCGTTTTGCTCAAAGACAATTGCTGAGGCTATATGGAATATCTGGTGACTGTTCCATCCAAATAGAAGTGTCTGACCTTGTTTCTTTCCCAGAGGCTGAAATTGGGGTCCTAAGGTGAAATCCAGTTGTAAATTATTTTTTCTTTATTTGGAATGTGAAGTGTAAAATGTATTCTTGAGGCGGGTGCAGTGGCTCACCCCTGTAATCCCAGCACTTTGGGAGGCTGAGGCAGGTGGATCACCTAAAGTCGGGAGTTTGAGACCAGCCTGACCAATATGGTGAAACCTCATCTCTACTAAAAATACAAAATTAACTGGGCGTGGTGGTGCATACCTGTAATCCCAGCTACTTGGGAAGCTGAGGTAGGAGAATCACTTGCGCCCAGGAGGCGGAGGTGGCAGTGAGCGGAGATCATGTCATTGTACTCCAGCCAGGGCAACAAGAGCGAAACTCCATCTCAAAAAAAAAAAAAAAATGTATTTTTAATCAAACCATTGACATATGTATCAAAAAGAACAAGCAAGTTAGATTTCTCAACAAAGGTTCTCTAAGCAAGGAATACACAGACATTACTCTTTCTCTGCAGCCTCTTTCAGGATGGGGCACTTTGATATTGCCATACATTCCTCTTTTTTTTTTTTTTTTGAGACGGAGTCTGGCTCTGTCGCCCAGGCTGGAGTGCAGTGGCCGGATCTCAGCTCACTGCAAGCTCCGCCTCCCAGGTTCACGCCATTCTCCTGCCTCAGCCTCCCGAGTAGCTGGGACTACAGGCGCCTGCCACCTCGCCCAGCTAGTTTTTTTTGTATTTTTTAGTTGAGACGGGGTTTCATCGTGTTCGCCAGGATGGTCTCAATCTCCTGACCTCGTGATCCGCCCGTCTCGGCCTCCCAAAGTGCTGGGATTACAGGCTTGAGCCACTGCGCCTGGCTGCCATACATTCCCCTTAACAATCATCTTAATTTGTTATTTTCATCTACTCTAGTGGGAAGATAAAATCACTACATGGCAGAGCCAGGAGTTGCAGGCACATTTGGGGATTTCCTTAAGGATAACTTATAAATGTAAATTTGCTGGTTATTCATATGTGTTGCTTAAATGCCTTCTTGTCTCCCCAATGATTATGCCAGCTACCACTATAATTACTAAAAAGGTTAACTTTTTAAAGCAATTTATTTTTCTGAACTGTGTATTAGTTTGCTAGGGATGTCATAGCAAAGTACCAAGAGAACCAATAAACAACAGAAATGTATTTTCTCACAGTTATGGAGGCTGGAAGTACAAGGTGTAGGCAGAGTTGGTGTCTTTTGAGGACGCTCTCTGTGGCTTGTAGACAATCATCTTCTCCTCGCTCTGTGTGTCTGCATCCTAATCTCTTTATAAAGACACCTGCCATATTGGATTAGGGTCCACTCATATGACCTCATTTTACTTTAAAGACCCTATTTCCAAATATAGTCACATTCTGAGATGCTGGGGGTTAGGATATTCCAACACGTAAATTTGGAGTGGGAGCAGAATACAATTTAGTCCATAAGAAATCATAAAACACAAATATGTAAGAGAAATGTGAGCATAAGAAAAAGTTAAAAAGCTCATACATAGCTTCCTCAGTTGGAACAAATCAAAGTGCATTCTTGTTTTTTTCATATGCAGATCTAATTATTAGCTCTTACCTTACTAGTTAACAATACCAACAGCAATGCAAGTATATGTCAGTTTTATCACAAACTCAGAATTAGGTATTATTAGACAAAAAATAGGATTAGTTATATATTTATTGTATTTCTTTTTAAATTCAATTTCCCAATTTCCCTTAATTAATTTGCTAGGTTGAATGTTTTCTCATATATATATATGTATTTATTATTTTTCCCTATTTTTTAATCCATCTTTTCTAATCATTGGCAAGCTGTGTTGATGTTCTGAAAGAAGTATTTTATCATTTATTATATATATGTGTATATAGATTTATTTTATTTTATTTTATTTCATTTGTTTTTTAGACGGAGTCTTGCTCTGTCACCCAGGCTAGAGTGCAGTGGCACAGTCTCGGCTCACTGCAACCTCTGCCTCCCAGGTTCAAGTGATTTTCCTGCCTTAGCCTCCCCAGTAGCTGGGATTATAGGTGCCCACCACCATGCCTGGCTAATTTTATTTTTTTTCCTGTATTTTTAGTAGACACAGGGTTTCACTATGTTGGCCAGGCTGGTCTTGAACTCCTGACCTCAAGTGATCCACCTGCCTTGGCCTCCCAAAGCGCTGGGATTACAGGCTTGAGCCAACACCTCCAGCCTTCTTTTATATTTGTTATTTACAATATTGGATGTGTGGATGTGTGTGTGCGTGCGTGTGTGTGTGTTTAAGTTAATTTTAGTTGCCTAATCTACAGTGTCGCTTCTAGGATTTCTATTAAAAGAATATATATATTAAATTCTTTTTAAAGGCCAGTCATAGTGGCTCACAACTGCAATCCTAGCACTTTAGGAGGCTGAGGTGGGTAGATCCCTTGAGGCCAGGAGTTTGAGCCCAGTTTGTGCAACATGGTGAGATCCCGTCTCTACAAAAATTACAAAAATTAGCTGGGCATGGCACATGCCTGTAGTTTCAGCTTCTTAGGAGGTTGAGGTGGAAGAATTGCTTGAGTCCTGGAGGTCCCAGCTATAGTGAGCTGTGACAGTGCCACTGCACTCTAGCCTGTGTGACAGAGTAAGATTCTGTCTCAAAAATAATAAATAAATAAATAAATATGTATAATTAGAAAAGAGGGCTTATAGCACATTATATGAGACTGTAAATATATCAAGTGTGCACATTGAAGAATGGAAGTAAGATTTTCATGGTGGTTTTTTTTTTTTTTTTTTTTTTTTGAGACAGAGTCTCCCTCTGTTGCCCAGGCTGGAGTGCAGTGGCACGATCTCGGCTCACTGCAGCCTCCGCTTCCTGGGTTCAAGCAATTCTCCTGCCTCATCCTCCTGAGTAGTTGGGACTATAGGCATGTGCCACCACACCCAGCTAATTTTTGTATTTTTTAGTAGAGCTGGGGTTTCACCATGTTGGCCAGGATGGTCTTGATCTCCTGACCTCGTGATCCGCCCATCTTGGCCTCCCAAAGTCATAATGCTTATGGGAATGGTAAGACTAAAGTCCCCCAAGCCATTTCTTGGCACCATTCCAGTCCCCAAGGAAGTGGAAAACAGAACTGAGACATACACACAAGTGACATGTAGATAAGGGAAATTGGAACCCTACTGGCAAGTACTGCAATAAAGGATGAGAAAATTGCTCCAGTAAAACTGGTTGGTATTTGATCATCCTGCATCTAGAGCCTGGTGATGACAGGATACTACATTTGAGACATTTGCCAGATGACTATGGGGCTGTTGAAGTCTTTTCCCTGTATGCCAATGTGGCCAAGCCAAAGGAAATATAAAACTCTTTTCCTGCCGGGGGTATGGAAGAGGCTCCCTATTTTCCTTCATGCATCTTTTCTAATCATTGGCAAGTTGTGTTGATGTTTTGAAAGAAGTATTTTATTTGATTTTTTATACTTATTTTTTATACTTTCGTTCTGCAGGTACGAAAATATAAACTATAAAGAAAATAAATTTCCTGGATCCCTTCCTTACACCTTACACAAAAATTGACTCAAGATGGATTAAAGACTTAAATGTAAGACCTAAAACCATAAAAACCCTAGAAGAAAACCTAGGCAACTCCATTCAGGACATAGGCATGGGCAAAGACTTCATGACTAAAACACCAAAAGCAATGGCAACAAAAGCCAAAATAGACAAATGGGATCTAATTAAACTGAAGAGCTGCTGCACAGCAAAATAAACTATCACCAGAGTGAACAGGCAACCTATAGAATGGGAGAAAAATTTTGCAATTTATCCATCTGACAAAGGGCTAATATCCAGAATCTACAAGGAACTTAAACAAATTTACAAGACACAAACAACCTCATCAAAAAGTGGGCTAAGGATATGAACAGACACTTCTCAAAAGAAGACATTTATGCAGCCAACAGACATATGAAAAAATGCTTATCATTACTGGCCATCAGAGAAATGCAAATCAAAACCACGGTGAGATACCATCTCACGCCAGTTAGAATGGTGATCATTAAGAAGTCAGGAAACAACAGATGCTGGTGAGGATGTGGAGAAATAGGAACACTTTTACACTGTTGGTGGGGGGTGTAAATTAGTTCAACCATTGTGGAAGATAGTGTGGCAATTCCTCAAGGATCTAAAACTAGAAATACCATTTGACCCAGCGATCCCATTACTGGGTGTATATACCGAAAGGATTATAAATCATTCTACTATAAAGACACATGCACATGTATGTTTATTGTGGCACTGTTTACAATAGCAAAGAGTTGGAACCAACCCAAATGCCCATCAATGGTAGACTGGATAAAGAAAATGTGGCACATATACACCATGGAATACCATGCAGCCATAAAAAAGGATGAGTTCATGTCCTTTGCAGGGGCATGGATGAAGCTGGAAACCATCATTCTCAGCAAACTAACACAAGAACAGAAAACCAAACAATGCACGTCCTAACTGATAAGTGGGAGTTGAACAATGAGAACACATGGACACAGGGAGGGGAACATCACACACTGGGGCCTGTCGAGGGGTGGGGGTTAGGGGAGGAATAGCATTAGGAGAAATACCTAATGTAGATGATGGGTTGATGGGTGCAGCAAACCACCATGGCACCTGTATACCTATGTAACAAACCTGCACATTCTGCACACGTATCCCAGAACTTAAAGTATAATTAAAAAAAAAAAAAGAAGAAGAAAGCTACTTTTCAACCTGTGCCTTAAAAAAAGAGAATGTTAGGGAGCCCCTTACAGCGTCTCATTTTCTTTGTCATTTATTGTTTCTCTTCTCATCTATTGTTTCGCTTCCCATATGCACCATGCAGAAGATATAGAGAGAATATTTAGCCCGCAGTAGTGCTATCACAGCTCACACAGCTCACTGCAACCTTGACCTCCACAGGCTCAGGTGGTCCACCTCTGCCTCCTGAGTAGCTGTTAGCCAGGCTGGTGTTGAACTGTTAGGCTCTAGTGGTCTGCCCGACTCTACCTCCCAAAGTGTTACAGGTGTGAGCCACCGTGCGCGGCCTGAGCTGAACAATTGGATGGGAATTTTTCTTTTTGGGTTCTTATAAGATTTCCTCTTCAAGGGCTTCACAATTAGGATGCCCCGGGAGCAACAAGAGCTGGGTGGGCTACTGATTTCCTCATGAGGAGCTGACCATGTGTATAAGATCTGGACTTGAAGATACTGGGTAGTCAGCAAGGCCCATGGAGGAGAATTCTGGCAGGCTCACCACTTAAGTACACCTACCTGCTCTCACCTTCAATTTGTCTTTAATGCCTCTCCACTTGACGTTTATGACTAGTCACTTTTAGGAGCTGAGCATTCAAGATGATGGATGAAGTTGGGTTTAGAACAAGAAGGCAGGGCTATTTTGACCCAGGACACATTTCCAACATGCTGTAAGGAACTCCCAGCATCAAATAAGGTCTGGGTGGAAGAAGTTTTGGGAAAGAAGTCTAGGTGTAAATCACACGATGCTTCTAAATGGGAGAAAACGTCCAGCTCCATGGCTTAGATTCTTTGGGATGTAGGATAACTGGCTATTCCATTTTAGGCAAGGCTGCCTGGCTAGAAACCCATGTCTCACCATTTCAAGTACATTGTGGTTGACTCACAAATCCTAACCTCATAGATAACTTTCTCTTCTTTTAGCTACTGTCTTCCTGGAAATAAAAGTCTCTGTGCAAAGCAATGGAAGAAACCTCATATTGTTTTTTGGGGTTGCCATTTTATGTAATTTACAATAATGACTATGGCTAGTCTTATACAAGATGTAAAGGATTTGGGGGAGGGAATCCAGTGTGCATTTAGGAGAAGATGGTGATGTAGATAGCATATTTCAGGAGGCTGGGGAGTGTTGAGTGCTTAAAGATATGCTTCTCAAGTTTAATGGGTGGTATTATTAAAATATAGCCTCTAGTTCGGTAGTTTTGGGATGGGTCAATGGATAGTACTTTGGCTAGTTCCCCTTAGGACTCCCCTTTTCCCTCAGAGAAGTGTAGAGGGTTGGGGTACTGGGCTTAAGAGGAGCTCCAGACTGTAATCATAACTATAGGTAACTCCCCTCTGGAAGTGATGTGTTAGCGACTGGATCCTTTTCAGCTTTACTATTCTGATTTGGGGTTCTGAGATTCCAAGAAGGGAGACTTTTGGGAATCACAGACTTCCATGGAAATGATGAAAGCTATGTACCTTCTTTCCCCACAAATGCAGGCCTACCTTTAATTCTGCAAACCACTTTAGGCCCCGCGGGCCCACAGCCCTGGTCCAAGACAGCTGTCTGCTTCACAGGTCGCGCACCCTTAGCGGGGCGGTTCTGCAGCTCAGCATCTGGAGCCGGCTGCGCGTCGACCTCGGGCGGGGGCGTGTCAGGAGGCGTGTCCTGGGCGTGTCGGAGGCGGGGCCAAGGCAGGGGCAAGCCGCGCCCCTTGGCCGTGCGAGAGGCCGAGCTTGCTGCATTGCAGCCGCCGCGGCGCCGCTCGGCTCCTCACTCCCAACAATGGCGGCTCCGAGCCCGAGCGGCGGCGGCGGCTCCGGGGGCGGCAGCGGCAGCGGCACCCCGGGCCCCGTAGGGTCCCCGGCGCCGGGCCACCCGGCCGTCAGCAGCATGCAGGGTAAGGAACGCGGCCGCGCCGAGACCCCGGCCCCCTAGCGCGGCAACCCGCGTCGTCGCGGCCTGCCCCAGCGGACGCCCCCGGACCCGGCTGAGGAAGCCACGGCAGCCGCCGGCTTCTCCCTCTCTCCCTCCCCGGCGTCCCGCCCCGCTCCCGGCCGCCTCCGGCCCGGCTTGGATCCGGGCTCCGGTCCGCATAGGCCCCGGCCGCGGCCTCTGCCTGCGTTTGGCCCCTGGGCCCTACCGGGCTCCCCGCCGGCCCCTGTGGCCCACCTGGTCCGGGACCGCCCCCGCGGCCACCCCCATCGCCCCCGCCGCTTACCTGGCGCCCGCCCGGCCCCCGTTTCCGGGAACGCGCCGGCTCGGGGCTGCGGCAAGGCGGGAGGGGCGTCGGGCCTGCCTCCTGGTCCCTGACGCCGCTCAGGTAGGCGGTGGAGACAGCGGCCCCGGCCGGCGCCCCTCCGCCCCGCCGCCGCAGTGGGCCCCGCTCAGGGCCATCTTGGCTGTCGCCGGGTACAGCTGGAGCCGGACCACCGAGCTGACCTCGGGCTCCGCGGGCCTCTTGGAACCTGCGTTTTCAAACTTTTGCAGGGTTTCTGTGCGCTGGAGGGGATGGGGGTGGGGGGCGGGTTGCCCAGGCCTGTGCCACCTGTAAGGTAGGTAGGTAGGCTGCCATTGGCCTGGGAGAGGCATTTAGTTCCAGGCCAGGGATTTCTGTGTTAGCATTGCATGCAGGAAGGAAAAAAAAAAAAAAAAAAAAAAAAGACTGAATTCGGTTTAAATGGAGAGATGCAGGAAATAGGGGTCAAAGGGATACTGTAGTGTCTGGACATTTGAGGCAGCTCTGCTAATTAATGGCTTTCCCCAGTGGGAATGCTTATTAGCTCTGTATGGCTCTTGACAGGGGGTGTTTTGAAAATACCAGGCCCGAGTCTGTTAGGGACCATTTCCTTAAATTTACTGGGGAATTTTGTGTAGTAATGCTATTTTTCAAACAGGGAATCTCAGAAATCTCTTGACAACTTTAGCAAACTGCTTGTGTTGAATTATTAACAGAATAAGGGTCGGGGTACCCTTGGTAGTCAGTGTGACCATGGTTACTTTTTTATTCCATTCTTCTTAAAGGGCTTCTTGTCTTTAGTTAGGTTCAGCAGACATTTATTGAATATTTCATGTTTATAGAGCATGCCGTATTTCAGGAGGAAGAGACAGGATTTTATTTATCTTTACATCCCTGTCACCCTCCCCATGAAATAATTTTAATGTACATAAAAACCAGTGATAGATATATAGACAGGATGATGTCAGAGCTTAGAGGACACTTTCTGTGCAGGCCCTGAGATAATTCATTCAAATTGAATTAGTTATTGGATGTCCACTGTGTTGCACAGCACATTATACTGATGAAGTATAAGTTTGACTTCCTGACTGTACAGCTTTAGAATCTAGGTGGTGGGGGGGGGGGAGCGGAAATGAAATGGCAAAATGACAATTTAGAATTGTATTTCTTGTTCCAGATGGGTGACTTATAAAGCTTATGAAAACAAGGTGGTTTGTTTGTTTTATTGATGGGGAGGCTGACAGTTTGAAATAGCTGGATACTTTTTTTTTTTTTTTGGTTCAAAAAATATTTATTGAGCATCTGCGTAAAACGCTCATGCTGAGTTTATGGAGAATTGAGCAGTCTCTGACTGTCCTCATGGAGGTATCCCCCTGTGAAGATGGGGGAGGGAAGGTTATGTAGCTCAACTTGAAAAATTACTAGTTGGGAAAGTAATAAAGGTAACAAGCTGGGTTTTGTGATAGAAAATAATAGAGGGCAGTCTGCTTGATAAGATGGTCAGAGAAGGCTTGTCTGGAAGGCCTAACCCTCTTTTACCTGAAGAGGGTTCTAGGCAAAGGGAACAGTGTGTATGAAGGTTCCAAAGCAGGGAAGAGCTTGGAGTGTTCTAGGAACTCTTAAGTCAGTGGTTAGGACTTTTTTCTGATGCTCTCCGTTCTCCTCAGCCCTTGTATGTTGATACCCAGTTAACTAAACTTTCTAATAAGCAGAACCCATTTTAGAAGGAAAAAGGACCTAAGACCTCTCTTTGAATTGTTGCCGAATTTTCTTTCTTTCTTTTTTTTTTTTTTTAAATCAATATTGTGTCTAGTCTTGATTGATTCAGGAATGTGTTATATCTTGTTCTTGAAACTCTTTTCATTAGTCAGAATGAAGTGCTTGACATTCTCAGGATGTTGTCTAGCACAGTCTTGAGTTATAAAGCTTGAACGTAAGCAGCAATTTAGGATCTTTCTTTTTGGTTTGTTTTGTTCTGCTAAGAGTCACGCCTCCCATACTCTACTTCATCTACCAAGGATCTTCTGCTTTAGATCAGACTTCACAGAGTGGGCCTTAGAAGATGTTTGATGTACTCCCTTCTCCCCCAATTTAGTTATACTTGCCACTCAAAAAACTTCCTTCCTGGAAGTTGTTAATGACCATGCTCTTTGGAACAGCAGGATTCAGTTGTGGGACATAAGGAATGTTTCATGCAGTAGACCTTGGCCATCCTCTTACGTGGTAAGCACTGTGGTGGGCACTGGATAACCTTGAATACTTTTTCGTGGCTTCATGTTTGTGGCCCAAGAGTGGTCCGGGCTGGGCAATATTGTTTTCTTAATGTACTGCTTAAGAACCAGAGCTCTGGAGTCCTGGGTTTGAATCTCTTGGCCGGGATTTAGGTATGCGTGTTGTGACCAAGGACAATGAACTTGGCCTTTTGAAGCCTCAGTTTCTCACTTGGAAAGTAGGAATAATGCTTACCTCCCCAGTGGCTTTGAGAATGCTTGTAAGCCTGGGACCTGGCATGTAGTAAGGATGCAATACAAATTAGCCATCATTGTTAGTAGCAACAATATTGTTATGGTCTCATTAATGTTCCCTTTTATTGTTGGTAAATGAGTCCCTAACCTCTCATTATTTACTGCACAATTTCTTCAGCTTCATATTACTAGGTCCTGCTGTTCTCTCTAGCCTGTTGATTTCCCCACTTTTTGTTATTGATCTGTCCTTTCAGAGTATCCTAGATGAGATTTTATTCTACTTCAAACTCCAGATCTTTTTTTTTCTGGATTGGGGACTCCCAAATAAATTACAATGTGAACGATATGAAACAGAAGTCTAGCTATCAATTTGCTCTACTCATTTTTTTCTTAGGGGATGGGTAGATGGTTGGAATGGGATATATAGTGAATTTGACTTTATAACAGTAATCAACAGACCTAGTTTTAGTTGCAAGTTTATACTAACAGTTGTGGCTTCTAATCTGGCCATTTGTGCCACTGTCCCTCAGGTAATAGGGAATAACTGCTAATTTTGTTATTACTCAATAGATTTGAGTGTTTTCACTCATTGTGATTCATTTTTTTTTTTTTTTCATGTTCATTCACAAACACACCCAACCTTTATAAGTTGAGTGGTTCTTATGCTTTGGTTCTTTGATGACTAAAGCTAACAAAATGTAGATCTGTTTGCCAAGTTAGGTAAGTGGTTTTATAAAAGTATATTTGGCATTAGGATGAGTTTGCATTTGAGAGAGGAAACAATACTCAAATGAACTACTCTGAGAAATGTTTTTATTCTTAATGTTTCATCAATAATTTGTTAATGTAGATAGATTTAATAGGACAATTTCTTGCATATTAGGGCTTCGTTCTGTGGAAAAGTATGATTCTTCAGTCCAAGAAATTTTAGTCAACCTAAAATATGGAATTGACTTGTAACATTCAAGAACCTTCCTAGCCATGGCTTAGACTTTCTCTTGTGGCAAATCTAAAGCCTTGTGACTTCAGCTGGGTTAGTGTGAATCCTGTAAAGAGAAGGTCCCGTCATACCAGGTAATTAATCTTAGAGATGTGTAGCAAATAGTACTAGATAGTATCATGGTTGTCATGTTAGAGAATAGCATATTCTGATTAATAAAGGTTGACAGTTAGTTGAGAATTCAACAGCTTCTGTAATGAAATTGCATAGGCAGGATGATTCCTTTTCCAGTAGTAGCTGTAGCAGCTAGCATTCCCATAGCACGTAGTAATGTTTAAGAAACAGAAGGATGTTGAAGTGGAAAGAGCATTGGTCTTAGACCCAGAAAACTATGGTTAAGGTAACTGCTCTGATGTTTACAAATGTTGTGATTTTAGGGAAATTACCTAACTTTTCTGAACTCTCTGTTTAGAAATTTCTCATCTGTTAAAATAGGGATAATGCCTAACCTGTAGGGCCATTTTAAGAATCACATTCTTAATGTACATGAAAGTGCTTTGAAAATTATAAAATATAAGTATATACGGATTGTTATTAGACATTATTTGCCTGCTGTAGTTACTAGTCACTTAAAATGTCATAGATTTCAAGATCTCTTAGCTGAGAAATGTCAGTTTTCAATAGATGTTTTCTTACAATGGTTAGAATAGAATCTATAATTCATTACAAAAAACACTGAGCCATTTGTAAAATACTTGTTATGAGAAATAGTTACAAAGTGTATGTAGTAGATGCCTCTGATTCTCTTAAAGTGCTGATCTAGGCAGTTTTTTTTCTTCTTCTTCTTAGTTCTTAATATAGGTATATAACAGAAAACTTAGAGACCAGTCCAGTCCTTAGCTACTTACTCTTAGCTGAGCATTTTTGTATATCAATTTAAGTAAAAAGATGATAGCTTGAGTCTGCTTTAGAAAACACACCCAGTACTTTAAAGTGTAATGAAGTATATCTGTTAAGAAAAAGTTAAGGAAGATTTAAAATCAATGTAGTTATTTCTCCTAATAATATTTGAATACAAAATGTATATGAAATGTCCTGTTTTTGATTTTGTTTATCTGTTTTTACCAATTATTCTGGTTTTCGAAAACCGTGGGAGACCTTTATCTTTAATTTTATAGAACTGAATTGTGCAGTGAGGAGTTTAAAACCCCAGAACTGCTTGCGTTTCCCAGTGTGTTGCATAACATTTCTTTCACTATTTAACATAACCTCATACAAGTCCACTTCAGCAAATTAGTCCCCACTCAAAGCACAGATTGCATTTCTTTTTATGTTCCCTTAAAAATTAGAGCAACCCTAGTATTAAAGTAAAAAAGTGGAAAAACATCTCACCTCACTTTTAGAATGCATGCTTTTTCACATTTTCCTCTAAAATACCTTACTAGCGTAAATGTGTGCTGAAACTTGTTTAAGATGGGATATTAACCCTGTATTTTGAGTTGTTTTCTTTTTTCGTAAATGTTTCTTCTTTCACTAATTTGAGAAGCTGGATTGATGTGAGCCCACAGAGTTTCCTTATTTTTAGGGGTCTGGATATCATAATCCTAACTCCATTCTACATAATCCAGGTCAGTCTCCTTTGTAGTTTCTAGGAAATGGAGATAGCTCCAATGATACAACCTGAGGAACTTTAATTGAGGCTTAAAAAAGAAAGGGGAACTAACCGTTAACAACTCTCTTTTCACTGTTCTTACCTAATTTGATGCTCGCAACCATCCTTTAAAGGTAAGTGGGCATAGTCCCTTTCATAGGTTAGGGGTAGACATTTATTTGTTCTGGTGGAGGTGGGTTTTAACCACCTGTGTGACTGGTAGCCTTTGCTCCTCTTACTGCTCTACTGCATGGTTCTCTGAGCCTCTTGAAGTCATTTCGGCCATTCAGGTCTGAAGGAAGAATCTTTGCCAGAAATGAGGCATATTCAGGAATAGAGGAGAGAGATTATTTTAGGTTTCAGTAAGGGGGCGGAAGCTCCAAGCAACCAGCCACCTTTTGAGATGATTTTGGAGCCTTGGTGCTCCAAGAATGGTGCACTTTATGTTACAATGTTCTAAACTTGCTGGAGGGTTTACAGTGGCATTTTGATTCTGGAGACATTTCGATTGGGAATCTCCAAGTAAGTAGAAAACTTTAATTACAGGAAACCAGTGCAGATTTGAAAGGTAATAGAATCCTTTTAACACTATATATAAAAGGAACTCATTTGGCATAAAATTTAACAAATGTTGCCATTCTGGCTAAATTTGTAATCTGGGCAAATTACTATTTTTGCTAGTGGATGTGGGTTAGCTTCTAGCTGTTTCCTCCCAACTCCAGAAAATCTTCAGGTATCCCTTCACACGCTCGGTAAGGTTGGGAGTTTAATGTGTACTTACATTATTAGAAAGTATTCACGTCATAAGATTGGCCTTGCTTGTAGCTGCACAGTAAAAAGGAGATGATGAGCCAGTAGTTTACCCAACTCAAGGTGGGCCTTTTGAATGAAGAAAACAATTACATCACATGCAGCTTGGTTCTTTAAGAACAACACATTATTCTCCACCACGGAGAAAGAGAATTAAAGCGGACATCACAACAGCTTTTTCAAGCTATATTGTATTTCATCTTACCCAAAATTGCTCAAACATTGAAAAACCAGGAATCAAGAAAAGTGTTGCCAGACGTATATATCTGAACACACACCAAATTGTTCAAACGTTTAAAAAAAGAGAAATCAAGCAAAGTGTTACCAGACATATATATCTGAGATATCTATATGTCAGATGTATATATATCTGACATGCCTATGTCTATTTATTGCCTGGCTTTGCTAAAGAAATCAGTGACATTAAGGAGCTCCCCTGATGATTTTGGCAGTTTCCCTGGGATCTAGTTATGTGCCTGTCACGGGGAAGCGTCCATCTTTTTGGGGTTGTTAGAGTCCTCAGGATGCCAGGCTGTGCCTAGGAAGGGTTGTGGCAGAGGTGTAGAGTGTGGGGTGGGGATCCCCAGGGCTGTTGGGAGTCCTTCCCTTTTAATTCTCTCAAGATGACTGTGAGTGAAAGGAGAAAGACTGGTTTTGTGTGGGTTAAGCTGGTCTGGTGAGCCCCAAAAGATAGGGAAGGTGCCGTAATCATTGCTCCCATGAGGGAGAGAACAGGAATAACACTGCCTATGATAATAACCTGCTTTAGTCCAGGCTTTTGGTTGGACTTTTTAGATTTATTTTCCCATTTAATCATCACAAAGCTCTTTTGGGTATTATTTTATTTTTCACAAATGAGGAAATTGAGGCTCATAAAAGTTAGATACTTGCCCAAAGGAACATAATTGTAAGTTACTGTCTCAGTATACTGTGCTTCATTAAACAGGCTTGAGAAGGTAATGTGGCATTTAGTTTTGTGGCCAAAGAATAAATAAGGTGGTCATTACCCAAAAGGAGAGAAAGAGCTGGCATTATGAGGAGGACAAGATCTTGAATTTAAAAAGTGTGGAAGGGATTTGATTAGTATTTTATCAGCTCCTGACTGGTGGGTGATTCTAACAACCTGGAATTGCCAACTTAGGGTGGCTCCCTTTTGATAAAGTTTCAGAAAGTTGAGGTAAGGAAATCTGAAAGAAATAAACCAGCAGGAAATAAATCTTGGGGTACTTGCTCTGAGTACAGTGAAAATACAAATTTAGGGCAGGTTTAGAGAATGCCTTAGATGTTAGAGCCATAGTGATTTACTATGGGTAGCTGCGGTTTAAGGCACATGCCAGAATTTCGAGGTTGGAAGTTTGAAGGTGTCAGACAACTAGACCCTTCATGCTTGTGACAAAGGAAAGACTTTGTAGCATGGTCTATGGGCATGACTCAGTAAGGCAGATGTGATTTTCTTTACATTAGTGTGGGTTCATATTGTAGTTCATAATGCACTTTCAGCAGTACAAAAATCCAGAATGTCCGGGGAATCAGAAGCAACTACTGAGGAGGTAGGAAACTACTTATGTCCTGCCCCATCCCCTCTCTGATTTATATCATCAACCTAGAGGAATGGGAATGGAGATAACTACAAAACCCTGTAATGGCCAAATGGCCATTACGCAAGTGAAGTTAGATTTAGGCACACTGTTTTCAAACCCTTGAGATAATGTTATTTATTTTAAAATGACACCACTAGGGCTCAAGTGAAATGACTTCAGTTTCACAGTTGGAACTAGAACTCTGCTGTCCTAACATGCTCCATTTTGTTTTTTACTTTATCAAATACTGTTTGCTTTTTGTCTTTATAAACCCTTACACATCCTAAACAGCCTCTTACCTCACTGTATGTGGTAAGAACAGTAAATTGCAGGTTTCAAGTTATGGCCACATAAAATATCTTAAAATTGAGGTAAGAGGGTGAGAATGAGGGGCAAATATGGGAATGAGGGTAGGAGAGACCTACAAAGAAAAAGGAGGAGGAAAAACCCCCATGTAGCTTTATTTCTCGTATAGGCTTACAAGCATTCTGTCCTATGCATTTTGATACTGATTCATCAATGTGAAGAATTTAAATTCTTAAATAAATACTATTCTTCATATTTATTCTAAGGTTTAATTAAACTTACCTGGAGCCAGGAAAAGTGAAAAAGACTCAAATTTACCCCTACTTGCAGTGGGGAAAATATAAATGGAGAATCATGTCAAATTAAGCCCCAGGGTACAGATAATTCACCCAGATATAAAAAAGTGAGGCACACAAGACTTTTAAAATGTAGCCAATTACTATCAACAGGTTCAACTGATTATCCAGTACTTCCAGAGATAGGACTTTAAGTGAATAGGAAGTCAGAATTTCGGAGACAAGGGAGACTTCAAAAATTAAACATGTTGGCCAGGTGAGATGGCTCATGCCTATAATCCCATCACTTTGGGAGGCCGAGGCAGGAGGGTTGTATGAGACTAGGCTGGGCAACATGTTCGGACTCCATCTCTACAAAAAAAACACAAAAAACAAAAAAACCCAAAAATTAGCCAGACATGGTGGCTTGTACCTGGTGAGATGAGAGGATTGCTTGAACCCAGGAGTTTGAGGCTGCGGTGAGCTATGATCATGCCACTGCACTCCAGCATGGGCGACAGCAAGACCCTGTCTCTTTAAAGAAAAATAAAATAAAATAAAATGAACATATGTGAGTGAATACTAATGAATATTATAGCATAACCAAGAACTTGCATTTTGTAAAGTTGCAGATATTGGAAGTTTTCCTCACTTTTCCTTCCCACCATCTTTCTCTTGTATAAGATTGTTGCTTGTCCCCTTTGCCCATCCTTACTTACCCTTTTGAGTATGAGCTAGTGGAGCTATTTGGTACTTTTCCAAATCTGTACCGTAAGCACTAACTTTCTGACTTTTGCAGGTCTTAGAGGTTTAAACAGACTAAAAAGGCTTCTTACCTAATTTAACTGATTAAGTTAAGAAAGTTACAGAATTGCTAAAGAAAAGGTGAGCCTGTGTCTTCGAGTTAATTTAGCCCTTGCTTGTCAGCGGACTCTGGGCTAGTTACCAAGTATTTTCTTAGTGAGAAATAATGCAGAGAGATGGATGTTTGGATGAGACCCCAGAATTTGTTCACCTGGTCACTTCATAATTAGATACAAAGAACAAGTCTATGCTTTTGCCTTGAATTTTAATCCCCTTTCCACCTCCTTTGTAGCTACTTACATAGATTCTGTACTGGTGAGAGAACTTCAGGTTTTGAGAGTTTTTTAGCGCTTAAACTGGGGCTTAGCTTGTAATGTGTTAGAGCAGTCATTGGTGACGTTCTGTCATTCTCAGTCACATATACCTTAACATTTTTAATATGCACCTATTAAGCAATGTAACTTTCTTTTTTACACAACCTTACATACAGATCCAATTGATTTCTTTTTCATATACCTTACAAATTTGTTTTCTTGCTCCTTTCACCATCCATATTACTATTTTGTTCACCTCTTATCTCACCTTTTCACCTCTTTCTTTTTGCTACCTAGTAAGGTATTTTGCTTTAAAGTCGTTTGTTTCCCCAGCCTCCTCTCCAGTTGTAGTAGAAGGTGAGTTTTACCTTCCCTTTTCCAGTGGGATGCGGGGAAGACTTGCCTGCTACTTCCAGAGTACCCTTTTCTTCCTGAATGTACTCAGTTCATTTTATGTGGTAGGAGGCCAGCGGCTTTTAGTTGCTTAGGCTTATAAGACCCATATATCTCTGTTTTTCTTTATGAATTCTGTTCCCGCTTCACGTTTGGTGGGGCAGCATATTGACCTTCAGTGGTAGAGAGACCAGGGTCAGACCTTCTAGGTTTGCCCTAGTACTTCTTTCCCATGAAGTCTCCATTCTCACTTCTTCCTGCATTGTCGTTTGTGTGATAAGGTAGTCAACAGTGGATTACTTTGGTGGTACACCAAAGATACTTTCATGTCATAGTGGCTACATTAGCATTTTTCAGTTTTTGTACTTTATAGATGGTATCTTCTTAGAATCCTAAGAATTTTGATAACTGGATAGGTAAGACTACTTAACTATCCTTCCTTCAGTCCTGGCTCTTTTTTCTGTATGTTTTGATTAAATTTGTTTAAACACAAAGTTATTGTGAGTTTACTTCCTTCATTTTGTTCCCCAAAACAGTAATGAACACAAGCGTAGATAGACCACTAACAAAACCAGATATCCACTCACTAAACTAGGGGTGAAAGAATATTTTGTGAAGGCTTTTGTTTTAAATGGCTTATTTTACTGGGTGCCTCTTATTAAAAATTGTATCTGTAAACAATGTATGCATAAGGTGGAACCAGATCCAACTGGATTTGGAAAATGTGTTTAGGTTTCTAAGGGGAATTCACAGGTTTTCTTCTTATAACTTCTAAAGTACTCAGCTTTCTCATTCCTAGGGACACCATCTTTTTTTCAGGCCTGTTTTAGAAGAATCTCAACCCGTCTTCAGCAGTTCATTGTCTTATTGTTTGAAGTTAGCTAATTTACTAGGAAATGTTTTATGTGTGTAAGTCTCACAATTTATGAAGTGCTGAAACTTTTGAATCATAGATGGTAATTAATCATGAGTAACTCTAAATCAGTAATTTAAGTTAGTTAAGTAACTCATATCCTGTATTTGTAGGTTGAAAACATTGAAAAAATGGACAGAACTATCTTAAAGGTTACTGTTAACTTCTAAGGGCTTATATTATAGTTCTTTTTATTAAATATATATGAAAAATAAAGATTAAGACTGCAACACAATTTAAACTTGATTTCAGTTTCATGGAATATATTACATCTACGTCTGACAGAACTAAAGTTTTTAAAGAAAGCTCATGTGTTATTGTTGTCTCTGGTGGGGGTAATGTGATTTGACCTGTTCTTGAATTCGTTTTATTCAAAATTTAATACAAAAATGCAATGTCATGTTCCAATTTTGGTTTGTTTGATTTACAGTAAATGAACTGGAACTTATCTTTTTTACTTTAGGCTTTCAGATAAACTTCTGTGAAAAGGCACAAAGTAAGCTACAAATTTTATGATATTACGCTATTTATTTTTTTCATATCCATCTTGGTATTGGGAATGTGTCCACTATTGTTTCAGCTAACTAGCCTTGGCAATTTTACATTCAAAGAGCTTCCATTTTTCATTCTTCCAGATATTAAAAAAAATTATATTCTTGATTGTAAATTGTACTTTTTTCACTTGAAATTGAAATAGCAAAATATATATGGGTATTTAGATGTATATAATATGGAAATATGTATTTAGGTATAGAAGAGTATATCTAGGTATTCAGACTTAACCCTAATTTAAATTACAAATCAAAGAGAATTCACTTTTAAGATCGTGGCGCAGAAAGTATAGAGCTATTTTCAGAGATCTTATGCTTTAAAATTAAATTATTATAAACCATACATTGAATATATTTGTAATTTTTTTCCTTAAAACAAAACAGTGTTTTTCTCTTGCCTCCCTCACCATCCTTATTCTGTATTAGGACACTAGTCTTCATATAATACAAAATAGACTTTCTATATTAAAAAAAGTTATAAACCTTGCATTTTATTTTATTTCGAGACAGGGTCCCACTCTGTTGTTCAGGCTGGAGTGCAGTGATGCAGTCATAGCTCACTGCAGCCTTGACCTCCCTCAAGCGATCCTCCTGTCTCAGCCTCCTGAGTAACGGGGACTACAGATGCATGCTAGCATGCCAGACTGACTTTAAACTTTTTTGTAGAGACAGCGTCTCGCTTTGTTGCCTAGGCTAGTTTCGAACTCCTGGGCTCAAGAGATCCTCCTTTCTTGGCCTCTCAAAATGCCAAGATTACAGGTGTGAGCCACTGCACCTGGCCAAAAAGAAAAAGCATTTAAGCTTAAATGTCATCTGTATGAAGTACAGTTAAAAAAATCTCATCTCAAGGAGACTACTCTCCAGTTAACATAAAAATATACCAAAATGTGATATAGGTCGTTTTGTCTTCTGCTTTTTATTCATGAACTGGAGAAGAATGATGCTTTGATATGTATCATTCTTGAGTAAATTGATTCAAAGGCAAAAAAAATTAACCTGGAAAAAACATTTCTATGTTTAAAATTTTTTTGGAATGAGAATGTATAGTTTCCACTGGTTGATTGTTATGATGCCTTTGAAATGTAGTTAGCAAAAATTTATTTCTTGAATGGTTCACCCACAGTGTAACTGTAGAGATCAAGCAGTTAGACCCTAGGATAAAAGTTTTTTTAATTGGTTCATTACTGTTACTCCTCCCTTGCCTTAAATAAGGGACTAAAAATAATATGATTTCCTGCTCATAGTGAACCTTTATATATGATACATATCTATATGTAATGAAGTTACAACTTCTATTTTATGTTTTTAATTTTGACACGTTCACTGTGATAATTTTTAGCTTTGACTTTTAAAAATGTCTACTTAATATTTAGCCAGACAGTGTTTAGCTTTTATTTGTATTTTAACCTAAAATCTAATTAATGAAAAAGACTGTCTTGTATTTTGTTCAGTTTGGAGACAGGGTCTCACTGTGCTGCTCAAGTTGGAGCCCAGCCTGGAATTCCCGGGTTCAAGTGATTTTCCTACCTCAGCCTCCCAAGCAGCTGGAACTACAACTGTATGCCACCACAGCCAGCTCATTTAAAATTTTTTTGTAGAAATGGAATGTTGCTACATTGCCCAGGCTGGTCTCGAACTCCTGGCTTTAAGCAGTTGCACTTCGGCCTTCCATAGTGCTGAGATTACAGGCATGAGCTACCACACCTGGCCTGACTTTTTAAAAATTTTAAGTTGTATTCACATTATTGTTCTTTTATTTAACTTAGTTCTATTGTAGATATAAAACAAGAGAAACATTGATTATAGTAAGATTGTATATGCAGTGTCTATCAGTAGCTTTGTATGTGGATTAAAAATGCCTTTGTTCTAAATGGCTCTGTTTTTGTCGTTATAGATATGATAGGTTTGCAGTTCGGCCTGCTTTGATACATATGGAAGAATTTAACAATGGAGGCTTGGGACAGCGGAACCTATTAGAACTTAATTATGTGGTGGAGGGGCATACGTATTCCCACTTTGATTATTCACCTTGATTGCCCTCACCGTCTCTTTATACTGTGGCTGCCTTCTCCTCGCTTTTCACATCTCTCTTTTTATTTCTGCCTCTTCCCGTTGGAAGGCTCCTCTTTATTTTCCAGCTTTTGGGATTCAACACAGTTATTTATATACATTCATTCACGAATCACATATTGGACACCTAGAAACCATACAGTAAGCGAGATTCTTGGTACAGAAATGAATACAGTACAGGAATAGGCCTCTGCCCTTAGCAGGGCCTACACTAAGCTCATAGTGTAGTAGACTAGAGTTGATCCTTCATTGATTACATAAGTGTTCAACCCCTGATGTTACGTACTAATTGATTTTTAGCTGGAACCAGGGTGAGGATGGTGCAGGAGTGGATCTGTCCTGGGCACCTTTGATCCTGCTGTTATCTCATGAGAGAGAATGAGCATAAAGGGTGCTGAGAGTCTCATGATAACTGCTTTCTTGATTGAACACCATGTCTTAGGGATCCAGCAATGGGCCTACCCTACTTTGGAGTTAAGCAGATGTGTCTGTGCTGGCTCAGCCCTCAGTGAAAGACTCAGGGAATGGGAGTGTACACATCAGGGAGGGGAGCTGGAGACTTGATAGAGATGGCCAGCCCTAAGTTGACAGTGTGTGTTTTTGTACTATCAGTACCTATATTTTAGTGTAAGTTCTCAGTTGCTTACATATATTAACACTTCTAAATCTGGTCCTGTGATTTGCATGACTTAAAAAATTAAAAGTGCAAATCTGTAATTTTTGCAGACAATCTGCTGGTTTGCTCTGGAATACAGACATTAACTCTGTGGTAAAAGTGGTCACTCATTTCTTTAAAATTTGGCTTGGGCTGGGCACGGTGGCTTATGCCTGTAATCCCAGCACTTTGGGAGGCCACAGCAGGCAGATCACCTAAGGTTGGGAGTTCAAGACCAGTCTGACCAACATGGAGAAACTCCGCCTCTACTAAAAATACAAAGTTAGCTGGGCGAGGTGACACATGCCTGTAATCCCAGCTACTTGGGAGTCTGAGGCAGGAGAATCGCTTGAACCTGGGAGGCAGAGGTTGCAATGAGCTGAGATCGTGCCATGGCACTCCAGCCTGGTCAACAAAAGCGAAACTCTGTCTCAAAATAAATAAATAACTCCATCTCAAAAAAATAAAATACAAATGAAAGTGAAGACTTGAAATCATCAAAGGACTTATTTCTCCACTGTTGGGCACACTGTATGTGTGGAATCTCCACTTTTATTCTAAGGATATTTCAGAATTATTGGATAAACTTATGTTTAATTTGTTAAAAAGAACTATATGTCATACAGTAGTTGTAGGAAGGTATGGGGCAAAAAGCACAAAATTAGATATTCAAGTCTGATAAGTCTTGAGTACTGGCTTCTTCAAATGCTCAAATCTATCACAAATAAAAAAGATTTGTTGTAAGATGATTCTGATGACTAATGGAAGCTCTGAAGGATTAATTTTTTTCATTGTTTGACTTCACGTAGTTTTTGCTCTTTTTATTGCTACATCACTGTCTTTTAATCACTTTATTACAGTTGCCTGTTACAAGTCAGTGGAGTTTTATTGGAGATGTGTGTGTATATATTTACATGCACAAATAGAGATTACATGTTTAATTTGGGAAACAGATTTCTATAGAAATTCAATAAAAATTCACTCTGCTCCTCACAGTCTTCCTTTTATAGATTATGGTTTATGCATTTATCTACTTTTCAGTTTATTTTCTAAATATATGTTTATTTTAGATAAAATAAACTTCAAGTTATATTTATTTAAGACTATAGTGTCATGTTTTCTTTAATACTGTTGGATCATTAAATTTTTCTGAAGTCTCAATGTAAGAATACTTTAGGGAAAAAAATATTTTTCCATTTGTAAATGTAGAGTTATAAGTGTAGAGGTTCTGTCTTAGAAAGTTGATTAATTTATCAGTTATTTGAAGATAATGTTTTTGTACATGTAAAGGTATTTATATAATTTCTGACCATATCTCACTGACTTTAATGAGCTAACCTGTGAACACAGTTGTTTAGAATATGACTTACTTGCTTTATAAAACCAGTTTTTCTTTTTTTTTTTTTTTTTTTGAGGAGGGATGAGGATTTGCCTGAAAACATTTTTTTTCACAAGCTACTCAACTACCAAAAAATCGTTCTTCCAAAACCTCCTGATGTTGATTCCTCGTGAAGAGCAACTGAGTTGCCCAACGTGTGCCACTCGTGACAGAAGCCCCCTTTTTTAGAAACATAGTTTTTGAGAAATGCTTTTGTGAATTGAGTTTACCTTAGTGTTGTCAGCATTCTAATTTTTTTTTTTTTTCAGATGAGAATCGTGACTCGTTAAGGATCCTTGGGCATAGGGATTTTCCCCGGAAAATGCCTAACCGAATTGTGTGCTAATCAGAGTGATAGTAGCTAGGTGTTTGGCAAATACTCTTTTAATAATTTATTTTTCACCCAAAGGTACTTTTAGCTCTTTATCTATCACCATCCTCCCCCCCACCCCGTTTTTGTTTTTTTTTTAACTGTAGTATATTATCAGTTCATGGCTGAAGAGTTCTGGAGCTCTAAATATTTTGGGTAGCGTTAAGTTTCTGTAGCTTTGTCTTTTACATTTTTGGTGGCCTTAAAAACTTTGTGCTTTTAAAAAATTGTTTAACTTGGAAGTGTTTGCATAGCAACAGGATGTTTATTTAGAAGATTAGATGCTCCAGAGCTATTGTTCTGGGTGCTGCGAATTGAAATTAGAGTACAGGTGGTGGTGGGTTTTGGTGGCACTGCACATCAGTATATTTGGAGGAAAAAAAAAGAGACATCCTGCAGGCTGATTTAAAAGTATCCCTAATTGTTTTTTAAATTGGTAATAATAAAAAGGAAACCATAAAGAGGAAGAAGGATGTTTTGTGAATCTTCCAAGAAATTTGGGAAAGATACGAAGTTTACTGACCTGTTAAGAAGTGTCTGTAAATGATATTTTGACTTTATTGGAGTGGAATAGAGGAAGACAGGAAAAGTAAGGAGTGGAGGGAAGGTTAAGTTGTTCTGCATTTAAAACTAAGAACTTACAAAATTCAGCTGGTTAAATTTCTAATTCCTCATTTTATGTAGCAAAAATCTGCAGCCAGGGACAAAAATTACATCATTTGGAAATTATTAAATTCAACTGAATTTGTTAGCAATCCTAAGAAACAAAATGTCATTTACTGCTCTTGGAGGTTTATACAGTTTATATAAGTTTATATATATATATATAGATAATGAAGTTAGTTGAAAAATGAGACTTTTGTAGGATTAGCCATAAGCTAGACTAACATCTAATATTCATTACTATATATTCTGGGGACCATGATAAATTGTCAATGGGAAGTCCATCTGCTTGGAAAAAAAGTTTTTATACTAGTTAAAGCCCAGAAACTGTAGAAGTGATATATTCCAGAGTCAGGATTCACCTATTCCTCTCATACTTTATGCTTATACCTTCTACTATTCTAAAGGGAATATTGCTTAGTTGTCTTTGACCTTGGAAATGATGGGAGCATGAATTTGTCCTGAAAATGCTTTTTGATGCTAGGAGAAGGAAGGTTTCTAACAGCTATTGCACCTTAAAATAATTTGGGGATGCTTAATGTGTGACATTTTTGATAAGAAAATAATTAAATAGGGCTTTCCCACGCTGCAGAAAGTTTTCATTTATATGCCACTTGAACTTTACTACTAGCAACAAAGGGATGTTGACAAAACTTTCAGAATTGAACAGACACAGAGTAGAAATGATATGGAAGTTTCCAGAGAGTATTCCCAACTGAATCCAGTTAAAGTGGTTTTCAATTTAGCTCATACATTTAGGGTGATGATTTTCAGATAAGGTGTAGTAAATATTTGGATTATCACTACATGGTTTTATGAGTTCCGAATCTAGGCAAAAATGTCCGGTTAATAAGATGCCCTAAAAAAACTTGTGGCTTCTTCTTGGTGTTCATTTTCTCTAGGTAGAAATGCCAAATGAACATTAATCAGAAAGGAAAATCAAGTGCATACGAACATATTCACTCCCTTTTAGAGAAGCTCTTTTAAGGATAAGGAAAGAGAGGCACAAATGTAACAGTTAACAAATCTGCATCTGTATATATCTTCAATAGATGGATAAAGATATTACCAATGATAAGAAGCAGTGGGATCCTTAAAGATGAATTAAATCTAGACCCTACTCTGAAGAAGTGTATGTTCTTTGAGAGACTGAGCATGTATAGGGGCTGTGTGGTAGAAATAATAACTCTGAATGTGTGTCAAACCCTGCTCTAAGCGCTTTATATTAACTCCTTTAATTCTCACGACAACCTTATGAAGTAGGTATCATAGTATAGATGAGGAAACTGAAGCACAGAGAGGTTAAATAAAATTTCCAAAGTCATACAGCTAATAAGGGGCAGAACTGTGTGACCTTGGTCTGGTCACAGTTTACACGTTGTAAACCTTAGTGTTTTACTAATTCTTGAAAGCAGTTGGCACTTACAGGAATGATTTTCTAAATCAAACGGCTTTTGAGGAGTCTTCATTTGCACTGGGTTATGAGATCTGGACCTACCATTTATATCTTGGTCAGCCGTTTATAAGGCTTATTAAGGTTATCCAGTAAGCCTTACTGAACATTAAAGTAGAAAGATTTGTGTTGCTATGAAGTTAGGAACACCGGATCTACCACTAGGGAAAAAATGTTTGGCGAAAACCTAAAACTCTACTGGCCTAGAGAGATAAAATGAATAAATTGCTCCATGATTCTCAAATGACTTATGTGCCTGGGTACAGCTGAAGAAGATTGGTAGGAAGGAGACCTGTGAAGTCAGTGGACAAGGTGGCACAGCCGTGAACTCTGTGAGGACACACTGCGTACAGACTGTCGTAAGGACAAACAGGCACTGTTAGCAAAATTTTTATGCACCCTCACCCCACTTTCTTTTTGGCAGGGTTAGAAGAAAGAACATTTAATTTTTGAAAACTTTTAATAGTAGAAAATTTCAAACATATACAAAAAGAGAGTAGTATAATGAACGCCCATGTACCCATTATATAGCATCAACAATTACCAACATATAACCAATCTTATTCTTCCTCCCTCCAGCTATCTCTACTGAAACACTTTAAAGCAAATTCTGATTATCATTATTTTATTCATATAAATATGTTACATGTCTTCTAAGTGATAAGGACTCTTAAGTATATAACCTTGATACAATTATCTTAAATGAACAAAACAATATTACTAGATAGCTACTCAATGTTCACATTTCCCCAAAAACTTTGTTAATGCTTTATTTACAGTTAATTTGTTCTAGTTGAGACCTCAGCAAGGTCTCTGCACACATTGTATTTGGTTGATATGTCTCTTAAGTTTCTTTAAGTCTATGGTATTTCCCTCTTCTCTCTTTTCCTTACCATTTATTCATTGAAAAAATTGGTTAATTTACTTTGTAGCATTTTATACATTTCAAATTTGGCTGATTGCATCCTTTTAGTGTTTAACATGTTCCTTCATGCCCTGTTTTTACCTTTAACTGGTAGTTACAGAAACTTGGTCAGGTTTTTGGCAAGAACACTTACTTCATAGGCGGTGCTGTGCGCTTCCTGTTGTATCATATCAGGAGGCATATGATTTCTTGTTGGAGCTCTTGTTAAGATAAACCAGTGGGCTTAGGTGCTGCCAGTGTGATCCATATAGTGTAAAGTTCTCCGTCAGCCTTTCATCTGGTAGTTTTGGCCATTAACCTTGTGTACATTAATTATTTTCTTAGGAATAGGTTAACTCTCATTTTCAGACATTTGTGGGCTTTGCAGATAGTAGTTGTATCCAGCCAAAAAAAGACAAAATTTGTGTTTGGGGCATACCACTGAAAGCAAATTGTAGTTAAGCCTTGATCATCTCTGACTTAACTGTGCCAGTGGTGAAGGATATGAAAGTATATTTACATGCACACATATGATGTACAAATATTTATTGGGATGCTCTGTATTTGGATACAATGAAAACTGGAGACCTGTCCTTTATACCCTGGAACATGAGTTGACCCGTTCATTAGGGCTCGTTAATCTTTGCAGACAATCAAAAGACATGTCCAGTAATAAGATGTTCTCTGGTGAAGTTGAGGAGCCAGTGGTTAGGCAATACTAGTCCCGCCAAGTGAAGATCAATCCCACATCAGAGTCCAGCTTTTAAAATTTGTGTTCAGTGCTTAGAATGCTCAGACCCTTCAGGGCATTGCCTTCCCAATCCTTGGGAATCAGATTGAGTCATCAGAAGTCAGTTTTGTGAGAATTAGAAGTGAATAGGATTTCTCATCCAAGATTGAATAATAAAAATCTGATGACCTACTTTTAATTAGTAATTTCCTTTTAATGACCAGTATATTGTCCAGTTGGTGTCATTCACCCTTTAGCAGTAATAATTTCATAACCAGCTTTCCTTTTTTCCTATTCCTGTTCCTTCATGTAACTTTAACTAAATTATTAAAGTCTCTCTCATAATGTTCTACAACTAATTTGCTCTTTTGATTTTCTTTTTGGGTCTTTGTAAGGAACAAATTAGAAACATTTCAGTCGAGATTCTTTCATGTACTATATACATATGAAGTAGATAGAATGCAGCATATATTCTTTGAATTCCATTTATGCTCTTGATTATTCTTAATTTAGTCCAGCCTTTTAAAACTTTCAATTTGTAGAATACATTTATGGGCAGCAAATAGTTTTTTATTATGTCCACTAGGAAATAAAAGTGTCATTCACATGTTAATGTTTTTGAAATTGGGAGTTACTTAATGAGGGTCAAAAGAAGCCATTCGGATGGGAAGAGGAGCATAACATTGCTGATTATTACAGTATTACCTTTGTGTGGAAGATGCCTGCTCATTTTCTACCTCTGTGATTTGCTTTTGTAGTGACATAGTTGGATTTTGATTTAAATTTGACTGTGAATTGTTACCTAACATTTCTTAAAAATGATTATATAGTGTAATGCAGCACTGAAATGGAAAGTTGGTGGAGTATACAAAAGATCGCCACATGTCTTATGACTCATGGCAGTTAAAAATGCCACATATCTTTTTCAAAGCCAGAAGATGTCTGACTAATTTTTGTGTCATGAAGTTCTATTGTTAGCATTTTTCTACCAAAAGCTTCTGGTAACTTTTTGAGAGAACCTGCATAACATCCAGTTAATGCATGTTTTGATGAATGAGGAAAAGAAAGAAACAACAGATTGGACCCATCAGGAAATACGGATAAAACACTCTATTGTGTCTCTTAGTGAAACTGTTTGTCCTCAAGATGTTAAATCAAACATTTGAGCTTCAATTCGTTATTTATTGAAGGAATATTTGAGTTCCTACTAAATGACAGGTGCTGTTACGAGAAGAACTGAGTTATCGGACTCATTAGAATGTTCTGTCAGATTTCCAATGGTCAAAAGTCATGCAGATGGAGGCTGGGCATGGTGGCTCATGCCTGTAATCTTAGCACTTTGGGATGCTGAGGCGGATGGATCATCTCAGGTCAGGAGTTTGAGACCAGCCTGGCCAACATGGCGAAACCCCGTCTCTACTAAAAATACAAAAATTAGCTGGGTGTGGTGCCGGGCACCCATAGTCCCAGCTACTTGGGAGGCTGAAGCAGGAGAATTGCTTGAACCCAGGAGGTGGAGGTTGCAGTGAGCCGAGATCGTGCCATTGCACTCCAGCCTGGGCAACAAGAACAAAATTCTGTCTCAAAAAAAAAAAAAAAAAAAACCAGAAAAACAAACAAAAAAAAGAGCCATGTACTGGTAACAGGTTATTATAAGACCTCTCTAAATGGTCTTAATTAAATTAAAATATAAACAAAATTATGTATATGACTTAATTATTCTTTTGCCTTTCTGGATTCCTAAGGACACATCATGGTGAAAAACAGTTATTACAGGTAAAGTAGTGGTATGAATTGTTTGCTTTGAGGATAAAGTAATTGGTCAATTGGACAAGGTAGTCAGGCGTGCCCTGGAGGGTGGAGAGAAGTCAGCTTGGAATAAAAAATTCACTGAACCTGGGCAACATGGTGAAACCTCTTCTCTACAAAAAATACAAAAATTAGCTAGGCATGGTGGCCTGTAATCCCAGCTACCCAGGAGGCTGCGGTGGGAGTGTCGTTTAAGCTTGAGAGGTGAAAGCCGCAGTGAGACATGATCATGCCGCTGCACTCCAGCCTGGGCAACAGAGTGAGACCTTCTGTCAGAAAACAAACAAACAAACAAACAAAAAACTGTGATTCTCTATGGAGTCGAAAGGAAGGAAGGTACTCTCTAACTTTCCTGAGCAAGGAGGATGTGGACATACGTGCTCTTTCTTCACTTTTAGAGGATGTTCTTGAAGTCAGGAGCCTGCTAGGTATTTGAAGGACATCTGGCTTGATAATCCTTGATAATATTTTCACATCAGTTTGTAAATGAACTATTGATATATGATGGAGAAAAATATATTCATAAACCATATCTTGCCACTTTATCTCTAATTCACTTGGAATTTGTTTTACTTGTTTTTAGGCTTGTTTATGTATTTGGATAGTTATAAAAACCAATTACCAATATTAATGGAAATAAGGAAATTTTTATTTTATATTTTCAGTATTGACACCTTGGGGTGTTTTCTGACACTAAGCAATTCTCCAGTTCTCTGACAACAATCATGTATCCAACAATTGAATTCATTTCTGACACTATTTACCTGGAGTTAGCATCAGATCTCACAAGTTAAAGGACTCAGTGCTTCGAGATTATCCTCACTTAGGAGGCTAGTCACAAATAGGGTGTTCAGGATACTTATACTCCTACTTGGATGACTACAGATTTGGGGATTCCCATTATCAAACTTGACCACACCCCCCATCAAGTTTGATAATTTGCTAGAATGTCTTACAGAACTCAGGAAAGAACTTTATTACTGTTACTGGCTTATTATAAAGGTTTGAAGAGCCAAATGGAAGAGATAGGACCTTGTATAGGTCAAGGTATTGGGAATGAGGGGACAGGGAGGTAGCACAGAAGTTCTGTGACCTTTCCGGGCACACTGTCCTTGATTCATTTACCAATCTGGAAGCTCCCCAAACCCTATTGTTAGGGGTTTTTATGGAGGTTTTATTAGGTAGGCGTGATTGATTGTATCATTGGCCATTGGTGATTGAACTCAGTCTCGAGTCCTTTTCTCCTTCCTGGGGGTGTGTGTATGGGGGCGTGGCAGCTGAAAGTTTTAACAGGCTACTCACTTGGTTGTTTTTTTCTGGTGACCAGCCCCTATCCTGAAGTTATATAGGGGCCCTCGGAGAGTTACCAGACACTTGCACAAACTGGGGTATGGCTGAAAGGGCCACATTATCGGTAACAAAAGACACTCCTGTCACTCAGGAAATTCTAAGGGTTTTAGAATCTCTATGCCCCAAACCTGGGACAAAGGCAAAATGCAATTATATTTTTCATTATACTACAGGTACTTCTGTAGCAAAACTGCCTTGCACACAATTGGCCCACAGCTTTGAATCTATCTGGGAAGAAGAGTGGTAACCCAATAATGTGTTGTCTACTGGATGGCTGGTTTTTGTGTTGTGAAAAGGATGAACATGTTTTGTTTCCTTGGAGCAAATGGGTACTTACACTAGGAAGTTGTCTTCATCTTATAGCTTTCTTTATTCTAATCTACTTGCTAATGAAGTTCATATAGAATTGAAGTGCAGAAGAGTTAATTACTTAGACTTATGACCAGTCTGACTTTCTTGTAGAGTTAATAACATTATTACTTACAATGTTATAAACTTGCCAAGAAGGAGAAGTCATCTGATTGTTTTGATGTAAGGAAAAAACTCAAACTTTTTTCCTCTGCTTTCACACCATACAACAACAGTCAACATAGAAGACTTTGTGACAAAATATGGGGGATTTTTCCCCACCAGCAAATATGCAATCACTTCTGCAGCAGATACCAGCTGGGTTCCTCCAGTTCAATTCTCACACTGGAGATAGTGTCAGATCCCACAGGTTGAGGGCTCAATCCCACAAGACTGCCCCCACTTCAGATACCAGTTGTTAAGTCTGGGCCTTCAGAACTTCTGACTGTCCAGCTCCCAGTTAGGGTTCCCACAACCCTCCTTTGGGGTTAATTTGCTGGTCTTTCTGAAGCTGCTGGTGCTGCCAGTCGTCAGTCAACTCATTAGCATCCAAAAAATACATCACCTTGGAAATTCCAAGAATTTAAGCAGTTGTGTGCGGGGAAATGGGGACAGAACCAAAAGTATGTGTTTAATACCACATTTGGTAGCTCCTCAATTTGTGTGTTGTTGTGAGTACTTAACCTGTAGGCTGAAATATGGATTCCCTTAGCCCTGTGGCCACTCACTAGAGCTCTGTGTCATTATCCTTGAGTCAAGAACAGCCTTATATTTCTTTCATTGTGTTGTACACATTTTTTTTCATATGCACATATAAAAACGTTTTGGAAGCACTGATTGGAAAAATGTTGATGTTATAGTTATAAAATATGATTAATGTTTTTATTTCACTTACGGGTGGTGAAAAGTCGTTAAAATAGAGTGGTGATAGGCTGTCGTGGCATTTACCAAGCAGGAAAAATAAATGTGATGTGAGACGTGTGGGCACTTGGTTCCTTGCTAGGGTTCAAGCAAGCTGTTCTTCAAAGAGTATCTGATATGTGCCTCTGTCTGTACAGTGAGGTCAGACTAGAAGCCACTCTTTGGGCTCTGGGATATAGATGGAAACCAGAACAAGCCTTATGACTTTTCTTGGCATAGCTTTCGTAAGTTTGCATGTTATATTCCTTGTTCCATTAGTAAGATCGCTACCAAAAAAATAAGCATCAGTTATGTGGATGGTTTTCCAGAAATCCGAGTATCTTGTTCTTGGTACATTGTGAGACAGTAACTTGAAACTGGGGTGCTCAGGAGGAGCTTAGTTAGAATATTGAGTTTGATTAGGAGGCAGAGGTTATGAAAGTGGCCTGTGTATTACGAAGTAAGAGACCACTGTTGACTGCTGTACATAGAAAATTTTGTTGGGGTTGATCAGTTTGGGTTTGTGTCTCACTTGTCTTCATGGGATTTCTGTTGATACATTCACAAGTTCGAGGCTTAAAAACACAAATGCCCTTTGGATTTGCCAGAGTTTTAGGCATCACATGGATTTAAAAATGGTCTGAGCATCTGGATGAAATGCTGAGAACTGACTCTTGATATGCTACAAATGTTTCCTCTTCCTGGCTAGAACTCTCAGCACATGTATAGCAGTAGTGCTTCTATGTGAATGGAATCAGTGCGGATATATAGCAGATTAGGCTGTTCTTATTAAGGGCTGTGAAGGATGATGGTATAAGAGAACTCCTTAAATGAGCTAGGGACAGATTAAGGATTCAGAGAACTATTAATACATTCTCTTCTCCCTTGAACCAAAGGTGGAAATAACTAGCTACCTCCTTTTGGGTATCCATTTGGAACCTTCTCAGAGTAGTTTTGTAATTGTGGAATTCCAACTCTTAGGTTCCCATGAAGTCTCCTTGCAAAATCATTGGAACATGGAGTTGGGGTTTAGGGGTTATTTTGGATAAGCTTTTTATATTTTGTTGGTGATTAAAATGTTGTTAAATTTAGCAGCAATTTAAACTACAGTAGGGCCTTCTTGGATTAGTGGCTCCCTGGGTAATTTTTATGGGGTCATACTAATCATGACTTGGCCAGAGAGATTTTCAGTTTAGCGTGTGGAATTATATATTTGCTTGTTGGTAGTAGACATCTGGCTCAGAGTCTGATAGAAAGTGATGCTGTTACTGGCTTTAAGTGATAGCTCAAAGGTGTGGCTGGCTGTAGAATCCCATAATGATGGCACTGTTTAACTGATGTGAAATAACTGGAGATCAGAGAGGGACTATTATAATCAATGGCATTGATGGTTAGCTGAATCAGAGAATGGATGAATCAGTTGTGAGTTTCTGTTAATAGGTTTAAAAGGAGTATAGGGTGTTTTGGGAGCTTCATTCCATGAAGCTTCATAAACCCCTTATTTCATTATAACTGAAATGAGTTAAAGTTTTCTTTTCCTTGTTAGATGAACAGCTTGGAAGTGAGTTCAGGCTTTTAAGCCTTCAAACTCTCCCTGAAGACTTTTGTTAACCAAACAAGGACCCCATAGTAAGAGGTATTCTACAAGTAGAATGCTGCTTTTGCCTTTGTCTAGTGTTCTAAGAATCTGATAGGAGCTGTTAAGCCTTTTGTTGTCAAAGCAGTACCCTTTCAGGAACTGATAGAGGAATAACATAATCCTTGGTATTCTGGGTTAAATTTTTTTTTTCTACCCAAGAAAAGGACTATGAATCTTTTGCCAGAGGCCAGAAATGCTGAGGGTGAATTATTTTGTTTTTTTCTTTGGCAGCAGAGCCTCTGAGGCCCAAGCCCGTCAGATGAGCAAAATGTTTAATATTTAGGAAGCATGGCTGTTAGTAATCTACTTTTACCTTAGTTTAGGACTTGGCCATCATAAACATAGACAACGATCATAATTGATAATAAAGCTGGAATTGATATCTAGCTGACTCTGTTACGCATAGTAATGTCTTTACTCCTCACAGTGCCCCATGGGTATCCCATTTGGCAGGTATCCCCTTTGGCAGGTATGGCACTGAGGCAGACGGGTGAAGTCATTTGCCCAAGAGATACTATATAGCTAGTAAGTAGCAGAGTTGAGCTTCAAAACTAGGGCGATTGGCACTGCTAGTCTTTATTGCTTTTTCTGGTTTCTAATTTAGTACAATTAGGAAGGATCCTGGTTTAGGATAGGAATAGGATTTTTATGGGAAAGTGGTTTTAAACAAATCTACAAAGAAAGCTGAATTCTTTGTTGCTAATATATTTTGTTGGTTTAAACGCTATCAAACATTTTCCAGTTTTCTTCTGTAAATAATTTAATAATTTCTCACTTAGGTTTTAATATGTACTTGTAACTAATATCATAGTAGTTACCACTTTTCATGTCTACTGTTTGCCAACTATTGTAGCATATTTAAGGTATATTGATCCTTATCACAACAGTACTGCCAAGTAGGGGATTGTTTTTATCCTGGTTTCACAGATGTGTAGTTTACTAGACCACAGAAATATTCCTGTTTTTATTTTTATTAGTATTTCAGTGTTACTAGTATTTTCAGTGGTGATCATTTGACATCTAGCAAAAGAACTTTCTTCCCTATTCCTGCCCTTTAACCTCCTTGTACTACATTTCTTTTTCTTTTTTTTTTTTTGTTTTGTGACAGGATCTCACTATGTTGCCCAGGCTGCTTTTGAACTCATGGGCTCAAACAATCCTTTTGCTTTGGCCTCCCAAAATGCTGGGATTATAGGTGTGAGTCACCATGTCTGGCCTCACATTGCTTTTTAATTTTTTGGCAGAATGCCCAACGAAACAGTCTTTGTGGAGGGGTCAGCTGCCTTATCTATTGTTCACCTCCACTGCCTGGCATAGTAACTTGTTTGTAATTGTGGTATTTCTGCACTTGTGTAAAGTATTATATTGGGCTTTCTAAAAATCCATTTTACACACAAAAGTGTAAAATGTGCTGAAAGTTGCTGTTGGGATATTTACTTGATTTCTTAAATAAACTCAGAACCATCTAGTTTCCAAAATGCTTAGCTGTGTGGATGCGTAACAGTGCTTTAAAGATGAGAGTTCAAAGTTCTGAGTGAGATTTTATGAGTGTTTTAGTAATTGCTCACTCTTAGGTATCAAGGGTTGCCGGCAGGGAGATATGGGCAATATAATATTAGCTGATAGCAACTCACTTAATACATGGATATATGGAATACTGATATTGCAAGTGTAACATCTCTTTTTCTTTCTTTATTTCTATTTATTTATTTATTTAGATGCAGTTTCACTCTTGTCACCCAGGCTGGAGTGCGATGGCGCAATCTGGGCTCTCTGCAACCTCCGCCTCCTGGGTTTGAGTGATTACTACTGCCTCAGCCTCCCGAGTAGCTGGATTACAGGCATCTGCCACCGCTTCCAGCTAATTTTTGTATTTTTAGTGGAGATGGGGTTTCACCATGTTGGCCTGGCTGGTCTTGAACTCCTGAGCTCAGGTGATCCACCCGCCTCAGCCTCCCAAAGTGCTGGGACTACAGGCATGAGCCACCACGCCTGACCTAACATGTCTTTTTCTTTTGAGCTTATGAAATGTTAGGTCTCTCATTACCGTAGTAATTTAGGGAGAAAAGAGAAATGAAAGTAAGTTTTTTTCTACCACTTTATTACTTCATTTCTGAAATTGTTTGACTCTAAAGTTGCACAGTTGGAATTGTGTTTCTCATTTCACAACCAGTGATTACAGATAATTAAAAAATTATTCCAGATAATCTTTCTGTTTTGAAAATAAGATAGTGACAGAGAGAGCCAAGGAAGAAATGAGAATTTAAATGACAGCTCCCCTCTCTGCGATGTGATATTCTGAATACTTGCAGGTCAAGTACCAATATTCTTAAAGGTATTCTGTGAATGACTTGTACACTGCAGTTCTAGTTTCCTCTTTTTGGTGTGGTTGGTTTGAGGGAATACCCTGTGGTGTCAGTGGGTGTTCCCTAAAAGGGATTGATTCAGATTGTTTTTTGATTATTCCTTCCAGGCTCCTTTTGCATGTGAGTAGTTGGCTTAAAAGAGCAACTATTTAATTTTTATGATTCTTTTCATTAGTTGAGTGCTGGTTCTGTCTCACCTGAGCTCACTTATATGTATTTAGTAGGTCTGTTAGGATGACTGGGACTGCTGGGCCTTTTGTTCTACATGGTCTTTCATCAAAGAGAATAGACTGAGCTGCTTCACATTTAAACTCAGGGTAGCTTTCCAGGAGGGTGAAAGTGGAAGCTGCAAGGCCTCATAAAGGGCTTAGATTTGGAAATCATACAGTATTACTTCTGCTATAATATTGTGGTTACATCAAGCCCCAGGGCCAGCCCAGATTCAAAAGGTAGAGAAATAGACTTTACCTGTTTATGGAAGGAGGAGCAAGATCCCTTTGCAGATGGGTATGGACTCAGGGAGCTGTGATTCCTTGGTGGTTATTTTTGTGACAATCTACCAAATAACCCACAGTGAACTCATCATTATATCTAAAAGGCTATACTGTAGAGGCAGCTATTGTAGGTCCTTCAGTGATCTTCATTACCATGGACAATAAAGTACTTTGCTATTACTACAACAGATGTTAAACAAGGGCTCTCGAATATGGTGATATCAGTGGTGTTGAAGATAGGCGGATTGGCTAAAATGTTGTAGAGATGGTCTCCATTCTTACAGGCTGGGCGGGAGGATTCCAGTGATTCTAGTTCTCTGATTCTGACCATACAGGTAACAGAATCTTGCTTTCCTATGATATAATGGAACAAAACAAGCCCATTAGGTGGGGGATGGGGGAGCAGTGAAATGTTGATAAGAAAACAATCTTACTAATATTTGTAATTTAATATATATTTGTGGAACTGCTATTTTGCCTGAGGTACTGTTATAGGTGATTTGCAGAGTTCAAAGATAAATCAAGGTAGTTAAAATTTTAAAGCAGAAAATTGTTTACAATTTGATGGAAACAGACTTGAGGATGAGAGAGGATGGTGAGGTGAGCAGAGTGTAAATAGTGTTTCTCCCTGAGGGCCAGACTGATGTTTTTGGAAACTAAATAATGCTGATTGTTAGTAGAGGAACTGACACCTTTTGCTGTCCTGTAAAAGGTGAAGAAGGGATATTTTTGGTAACCTAGATTGCAGAGATGCCATAGATTTTGTATTGAGTAGTGAACTCTCAACTGCCCTGTTGGGGTTTTTGGCCAAGATCGAACCAAACTATGCTCAGCTTAGCTGGTTGTGGAAAGCGATGTTAAAAAGGGTTGTATTGCTTGAGAAGTTGGTGGAGTGAGAATGTTTAGGGCTCTTTATCATCTTGTTTTTAAAGCTAAATAAACCTAGAAAGTGTCTTCCCTCCAACTTCAATATTCTGTGAGTCAGTGAGTTGCTCACAGTTAGACAAAGGATATTCCTAGGCCTCAGTGAGTGTGGATACACTTGACCAACCCTTTCTACAGGATTACAGTTCTTAATGTTCTTGATGATTCCGTGTTTGGGAGTGCTTTTCTCATGAGAAGTTTGAGGAAGACACTGTGTGCAGATGCTTTGGAAAGCTTGTTTGAATGGTGCTGGCTGTTCTCTTAAGGCAGAGTTTTGAAACCAAAAGTTCAAGGATGATTCTGACAGATTGTTCCCCTCAGCCTTGGAGTGACTGAGTGGGGACAGGACTGCTCAATGCCTAGGCTAGCCTCTGGGCCAGCTGCAGTTCTAATTTTCCCAGCATGTTGAACAAGTGTTCTTATTTTCCAAACAAGCCATAGCATGAAAAAAGGTAGGCAGTGTTTCTTTGAGGGGTAGAACAGTGCTTTGGAAGTGTGATGAGGACAGGTACTGTTTTCCTAAGTCAGGGTCCTTGTTTGCAAACAACAAAGATTTACTCCAGCCAATAATCATATAGACTTAAGTTGTCTGAGGCTGTCCATGTCAACTTTATTCTCAAATCAATAAACATTTGAAAGTGTTTTCTGTATCAGGCACAGATGTAAGGTTTAAGGTATACAGAGAATCCCTCGCAGGAAACCCCTTCTGTATAGATATTTTAGGATGTTTGATGCCTCGTTTCTTTCCTGCTGTTGTCAAAGGGACGATGTTTATCTGTGTTGACTGGTTAGAAATTGATTATATGACAGCCCCACCAAAGGGGTTATTATAATCACAAATTCATAATGTTTTTGATCAGTTATTTTAAACCCTGTTGTACAGATATTTCAATCTTTGTTAGCATCTAAAAATCTTCACAGGTCCTTTATAGTATCACTTCCCTCCTTTCTCCCTGTGAAAGTTGTTTCAGGTTTTTGAAAAAAAAATGATATTAATGTCCTATTTGCTTGTAATTTTTTGTCATTAAAAGTATCTGAATACATGGGGATAGATTGCCTTTCAGTTTGATTTTTTTGAGGGACCCTTGAAAAAGAAGTAAAGGAGAGAAGGACCCCACCCCAGTAGAGGCTCTGGTACTTAGAGAAAGTGAATGGGAGAGAAGATGCCTCCAGATAGCCAGAAATAGCTTCTCCTGAGTATTGTAAAAGCTATTTTTCTACTTTTCTTGAGTCTCACCATCGGTTGACATTTTGGGGCCTTCCTTTTTCTCCTCAAAACTGCCTTAGAAGTTTATCTTAAACTGACCAGTATTTGAAGAGTTGGGGTACACAGATGAGACCCAGCAGTGTAACTTGATCATGTGCCAGTCTCCTTGGCACTTGTTTTAGGCTCTGAGTGATCTTTACTTGGAAAGCCTTCGAAACTTACAGAATTGTTTAGTGTATTTTGTTAGTAAATGATCAGTATATAAATTTGGACTTTTTCAAGACAATTGCAGATGTCTCTGAAGTGTAGAATGTGTTTAAATCTAATTTATGTAACTTAAATCACATTCTGTTAATCATGGTGTACATTTATGAAGTTAATGGCCTTTAAAGCTTTCAATATAGTTTTTATTTAAATGTGAATGCAGTGCTGAAAAAGAATCTCTGTGTATTCAGTATAAATATTTATGTTCAAGAAAACAGCTTAAGTTTTAATTGTTGTAATATATTTTATTGTTTATCTGGTAAGGTTAGCTACTATTCTGTCAAATTGGGCTTTTGAAGAAAGGACCAATTTTTGTTTTTCTTTCGATAGTTTTCGCAATAGTTCTTTGTTCTGTCCTTGTCTTGCATTTTATCTGAGTCTTATTTTCGTTTTTCTTCACATGGAGATAATGGATGATGTGCCAGATGGCTTCAAACACAAACTACATGACATATGCTCAGTTTTTGATTTGAGGAATTTGTAAAGATTGAGTTTCTTCAAATTATGATAGCAAAATTCCTTAACTTAATCTTTTCTGTAAACAATTTGCCATATTAAGGTAATTCACAGGTTCAGGTTCCAGAGATTAGGAGCTTAGTATCTTTGGGGACCACCATTCAGCCCACTACAGTCTGCTTTCTGGGCCCCAAATATTCATATCCTTCCCATGTGCAAAATACATTTACCCTACCCCAGCGCCTCCAAAATTCTGACTCATTACAGTATTAACTCAAATGTAAATCTCACCTAAAGCCATTACCAAAATCATTTAAATCAGGCATGGGTAAAACTGAGTTATTACCCAGGGCAAATTCCATTTGGTTTCAAGACCTGGGAGTAATCCTCTGTATTTAAATATTTTCTAAAGAAAAGTTTTCAAGAAGTAAAACAGCATATTTACCAAAAATACCTTAACTTTTGTTATGTATTGCTGAACCTTTCACAGAAAGTTTTTCTACCAGCAATATATCTTAATAGTGATTATTTTGCCTAGCCATTCTGATCATCATGTTATTATTATGTATATATAATATAAAACCTTCAAACTTTGCCATTTTCACATGAACAAAAGCTTAAAATGTTTTTGGTGTTAGTGCCTTTTTATATTTTTTCTCTTAATTTGTCTTTACTGCTCATATTCTTATCACTTTTTTTCTGTTTTTCTTGGTTTGTATGATGTCTTTGTATAATTTAGAGCTACTTATTTTTGTATTGCAAGAATTTTCCCAAGGTTTCATTTTTTTAGTTTTTTTTTTTTTTTTTGGTAATATACTGAGGGTTTTGTTTTGTTTTTTTTAAATACACTCATATCTGCTATTTTTCCCAGTGTACCCTTTGCACATGTTGTTTGAATGTCCTTCCTCTACGTTATGTGGAAAAGTCATACTGTACTATCCTTATTTCTGAAAATGGATGTGTCTGGTCTTCACAGGAAGTCACATGATCTGGTAGAAAGGAGGCTCATCTTTGAAAGCTCATCTAGGAGCCATGGCAAGGAGCTCTGTGCTCTTGTCTCTTTGCCATCTTCCATCCAGTGTGGCTCTGTCAGATTTTCAGGTCTCACGTTTACAGTTTGAACCCTCTATTAAATCCTCATCCACTGAGGTCAGAAAGTGTTTGGATTGCAGAGATGTTTTTTGAGTAGTTAGTTAACTGTATAATAAACTCTAGAGAGTGAGTGCAGGAAAAAGTGTCCCTAAGGTGAATGTGAAACCAAGATATGCTGCAAATGCTTAAAAAATTGAATTCTGTTACAAAGTATCCTTATAAGTCCTAAAGAAATGATTCTGTAAGACTTACTGATATAGAAAGAAATGTCAATGAATAAAGCATTTTACAAAGTAGTTTCATGGTGTGATTTCAATTGTAGTGAAAAAATACATGTCCGTATCTATGTATAGAAAAAAGTCTGCAATAGAAAGTAAACTGATTATTTTGAGGTACTTGGATTGATAAGTTTATGTAAAATTTTAACCTTATGTATTGTATAGATGTATATGTAACATTTTTAATATATTTGATCTCTTTTTGCATTTTCTGCTCTTCTACAATGGTTGTTTTACTTGGGTAATAAAAAACGTTGGTACCTCTTCCCTTCCTACTCCAAGGAAACAGCTTTGTGGAAATAATTATTTAGAATACTTGTGTTACTAACTTGAAGTTTACTCTACTGTGATGTTTTTAGCAATTTTTCAGATTCTTCACTCTGTTAACAGTTTATATTAATTAAAATGAAGGAAAATGATATTTATTAAACTGAGGGCGTTAAGTATAACACTGGATAGATGGTAATATTTTTAGAATTTTTCAGTATATCTGCTGAGATAATTGATTTTTATAATAGTATTTTCATTTGCAAAAGTATTAACTTCCCTGAATAATGGAAACTTGAAGTGATAAGCATTCTATCTATTGTATCATAGCCTAGTGAATGATTTGTAGTTAGTAACAACTTTATTTTTTCTTAGTTCTGAGAAATTCCTCATTGCCTTTCAAAATATTGTCCTATATTAACTGTTTGTTAAAGCAAGTTCTCTTGCCTTTTGGTGTGACTTTCTTATGCCCTCAGAATAGTACCTGCTTTGTAGTACTTGAAACTTTTACTTTTTATTTGTTATTTCTCAGGTAAACGCAAAGCACTGAAGTTGAATTTTGCAAATCCACCTTTCAAATCTACAGCAAGGTTTACTCTGAATCCCAATCCTACAGGAGTTCAAAACCCACACATGTGAGTATTCTTGGTAATCAAATAAAAGGCTCAACTCAAGCAAATATTTTAAAGTTATTGTATTTTATGAATTTTTCCAATTATGAGATGTCAGTGTAATTTCTCTGACTAAACTCTCTGGGAATATTGTTTATTCTTTTCCTTCTGGAGTTCCAGTTAAATTGCAAGTTGCATTTAGGAAATTTAACTGTCTTCTGTCCAACTGTACAAATCTTCACCACTTAGTGACAAAATAGAGACCCATCTTAATAAGCTAGATTTCTGCAAGATTTCCATGTCATAGTAAATTAAAAGAATTGTGTACATATGAGTTACAGATATCAGTGGTTATTTCATTTACTGGATTTTTAAATTAAACAATATAAATAATATTGTAGCGTCTTAGTGAAAATATTATGAGAGCATCTTAGTTAATATAAAACAATACCTTCAGAACACTATTTTACATTAGCCTTCAGTTGAATCTAAGTGATGTGAAATATTAAAAAATCTCTTCTTATTTCCCATCCTAACCTATCATGAAAATGAAGGCCAGTGGCTGTACTTTTATAACCATGTCCATAAAAATAATTTTGAGCCAGTTTCGATATTGAGAACTATAAAGCAAGTGGTGTAAGGTATGACTAAAAAGCTGACAGATACATTATTTAAAAAAAAAATAATTTCTCAACAATTTGCATCTAGACCTTATTAAGCTTAAAATACTTTTATTCTTCCCAAAGAAGCACTTTTATTGCTATTTTCTCTTCTTTCAGAATTTGGTATGCATTGTATTTACAAACAGTAACAAATTGGTAGAAGGTAGGGTCTTGCAAAAGAGATGCTTAAAATATTTTTAAAACAGCAATGTCTAGAAGGGAGTGGGGTGTGTGTATGTATATGTATGCTTATACTTTTACTTGTAGCCTTAGAGGGAATGAAAGATATTTTAAATAAAAAGTGTAGTAACAATTTATTTTTCTCAATTATCTATCAATTTTATTAGATTAGTGTTCATAATTTTATACTTCTTGTCAGAGCTCAGCCTAGAATCCCACCCTTTTTACCTTCTCTGAAACATCAAGTAGGGGCTCTCTTGAGGAAGGAAACTTAGTACTTATTAATTAGTCAGAATTTCAGCAGCAAGGAAACAATTCTTAAAAGAACCTCCTTCCTTATTTCTTAGAATTGTAGTGAAAGCTAGTGCAAAACTAATTATTTAACGTAGCTCATTTCTGTTACTGTAGTTACTAGCTGAACCATATGTTTGAAGTCTAAGAAGGAAAGGATGTAGCAGTAATCACCAAACTTACCAGATCTTTCTTTTTCCAAAGGCTTTTTGGACAAGGAGAAAGACAACCTGACTTAAATTAGAACTGGAAAAACATTCATCTATTTGTACTGTCTTCCCTCTGCAGTCTCTTTATGTATGTGGAATTCATGGAGCAAAATTTTTAAAACAATAGTAAACACAGGGTGGAAAAAAACTGTCTTCCAAAGTTGAGTTCAGGTTTTGTTTTGTTTTGTTTTGTTCTTAACTAATGTTTTATAATAAACCTATAGCCAGCTAGGTTTCTCATCCTTTGTTTCTTCTCAGCAAGTATTTAAAGTTTGAAAGGACATGGTGATAGGTATTTTTACCTTATGGTAGAATCTTTAGAGCTTGATTCTGGTATGTAAAAATTTGAGACCCAGACTTTGTTGGAAGTTTTTTATTGTACAGGTCAATTGTTCTGGGTTAGGAATAGGTAACTGCTAGCATTGTTACTGGTCAGAGATAACTGTTTTATTACTCAGAACAGCATTATCTCCTCTACCTTCCCAGCCCCTTCCAAAAGGTATTCTTTTGTACTCTTCCTCTGAGTTGTTTGCCATCAGCACTAAAAGCCATTGTTAGTTTCTGTTTAGGATTAGTACTTGCAATTAGAAAAACATAACTTGTAGTTTGTGGGAGTTTTGAAATAAGATATCTCTTACCATTTATATGTTTTTTTTCTCCTAAAATTTCCTTGAACTTTAATAATTACGGATGTGAATATAAAACTTGTTCATGAATTTAGGAAAAGATAAGATGAAATAAGCAACCTAATGAAGTTAAGATATGTCACAGGATCTGGTTTCAGATCTCCTTGGCATTTGATATCTCCTGGATTGCAGGATCCTTTGCAAGATTAAAGTGTTCTTTTTTTCTGAGAACCAACAGTTTAAATAAAATTCCAAGAAGTGACAATTGGCTGTGGTAATTTTAGTAAGGCATAAGGTAATATGGAGTGAATGTTAGATTAAAGGTGCACGAGAGGAAATCATTTTAGATAACCTGCGTGATGAAATGTTTCCCGGAAGAACAAGATTTTACTGTGTTTCAAAAGCCAGGCAGGGAAGGTTAAGTGAAGACAAGAGACAGTGGCATTCTGGTGAGCGCATATGTACAAGAGAAGTTTTAGGAACCACGTGTAGATGTGTTTAATTGTAGCAGAGATGTTATTTATAGATTACCTATTTCTCTCTCTCACTGGAAGCTTTTAGCGTGTTTTCTTTATTCTTGATATTCTGTAATTATATGAGGATAAGCCTCAAATTGCATCATCTTCCCATGTATCAGATTAACCCTTTTAAAGATTCATGTATCTCTTTTTCTGGGAAAATTGCTGCTGCTTTCCTTTTGGTACATTCCTTCATGTTTTTCCTATCACCTTCTCCTGAAACTTGTGTTACTAGGATGCTGGACTGTCTGTATCCCCTGTATCTTAGACTGTAAAAAAATGTGTTCCATCTCATTGTTTTCTTACTCTGTATCCTGGGAGATTTTCTTTATTTTCCATCCCCTCTATGGAATCTTGGCAATCAGTTTTAATTTCCAAGAGTTGATTGTGGCATTTTCTTAGGATTCTATTCTTAATTTATGGATGCAAAATAGGGAATTTAAAAATTCTTTTCTGTTGTTTCAGTTACCGATTTCCTCAAGGGTCAGTTTTTCTGACCCTTTTCTTTCTCATTAGTTTAGGAAGCCTGGTTCTCTCCAGATATGTTTGTTTTCTTTGAAAACATATCCCCTTTTTATTTTAGGGGAAGAGTAAAGAGGAAAAGTGGAACTAACTAGATTTTCTTGTGTGTGTGTGTGTGTGTGTGTGTGTTTTTAAGTGGCAGAGTCTCACTATATTGCCCAGGCTGGTCTTAAACTCCTAGACTCAAGGGATCCTCCCTCCTCAGCCTCCCAAAGTGCCTGGCCTAGACCTTCCTTACAGAAAGAAGTTTAATTAACTCCGGTTTCTAGGCCTTCATTTCTTCTGACCATGAATTCTCTCTGATCCAGGGTTCTATTGGGACCATGATTTATCTCTCATATTCACTGCCTGTCTGCCTCCTACCATCTGTTACAGGTTATAGTTTTTTTTCTCTGTTTATTTTTAAACCTTTTATTATGGAAAATTGCAAAAGTAAAAGTAAAGTGGTAGATGAATCTGTCTTTACTGTCAATCAGCTTTAACAGCTTCAGCAGTTAATAGCATGGCCAGTGTTGTTTTATCTTTTCCTCCAACCCCTTAGTTTTAACCAAATCTCAGATGTTATGCAATCTATAAATATTTTCGTATGCATTTATAAAAGATAAGAGCTGCTTTTTAAAGACATAATCATAGTACCATTGCTACATCTAGTAGAATAAATAATTCTTTAATATCATCAAATAAGCAGATGACCTCATTAGTTTTTTTATTTTTAATAGTTTGAAGTAAGGTCTATACAAGGTCCTGCATTCTATGCAGTTAGCTGATCAGTCTTGTAAACTAGAGTTCCTTCTCTTGAAATCAATTAGTTTTTCTTTGTGATACATTTTTATCTACTCTTAGGCATTTGGAAATTTAATTCTTTTAATTTGTTTATTGCTTATTTCCTTTAAAAAAGGATTTTGAGGGGATTCTTGGAGGATGAGGAGACAACCTGAACAGGAAACCTTGATTTTTAATTATCATTGATTAAAATTATAAATATTTCTGACAGAAAATGCATATTATAATGGAGACTCTTGTACCCACTAACATTTTGCCCCTTGGCTTTTAAAATGAAAGATTAAACTGGATAGCCAAAGGGTACAAAGAAAGAGCAAAGGAAAAATGTGTGGCTACCTTTTAAATTTTCATCAGGTTTGGATTCTACTAGACACGATAAGTCTTTTTGATACTCTAGGGATATTCTTAGAAGTGTGGCCGGCTTGTGTCAAAATCATGTTGTGTATATGAATTTGACAAACAGAAGTAGATATTCTGGTAAATATTCTGTGTTTTCATGATGGTGAGTTATGGTTGAGTGCTCTCAGTGTACTGAATCATTTAGAATGTATTCAGTACAATTGTTATTCTGAAAGAACAGCCCTTTTATCTTTATAACATATCACAATTGTCAAGAAGAAACACTACCTTAAATGTTAACACTGGAAATAAATAGTGATGAATGCAGATAACATTTTGGGGCTTAAGCATTTTGGAATCACATGTTTTAAGTTTAAAGGGCTCTCTTTAGACCAAAAGGATCTCTAGGATCTCCCTTATCTTTGTTTATTGCATTGGAACAGACACCCAGTTGTGCTTTAGAACATCTAGGAGTAGTTTAAAGAGGTTTCAAAGTCCCTAGTTAATAACTAATATTCCTCATATTTCTTGATGAGCCTTCTCAGTAGAACTTTATCTTAAAACTTAGAATTTCTTCTTCTGTTGGTTAAATTGTGAGAACTTTGTCTTTTAAACGTTGCTGTCTTAGAATTAATGACGAGGCTGGGCACAGTTGCTCACACCTGCAATCCCAACACTTAGGCAGGCTGAGGCAGGAGGATTGCTTGAGCCCAGAAGTTCGAGACCAGGCTGGGCAACATGGTGAAACCCCATTTCTACAAAAATAGAAAAAATTAGCCATGTGTGATGGCATGCGCCTGTGGTCCCCACAGCTACTTGGGAGTCTGAAGTGGGAGGGTCAATTGAGCCCTGGAGGTTGAGGCTACAGTGTGCTACTGCACTCCAGCCTGTGTGAGAATAGAGACTCTGTCTCTATTAAAAAATACAATAAAAATTTGTTTTTTAAAAGAAATAGCAATGGGTAGAAATTTAGGAGTCTGGATTTCTATCCTTGCATTGTCGTTATCTCTGTGACCTTGACTTTATCACTTAATTCTGATCTCAATTTAGGCATGGAATTAGAATAGCGGCATACACTATTTTACGTAATGAATTGGGAGAGGAGAGAATTAAGCCAGCTTTGCACTACTTTCTTTAAATAAAGTCTCATCTGCAAGACTAATAGACTAAAAAGATAAAGAAGGACCTTCTCTGACTGACGTGTTTGTGAGGTGGTAGAGAGCTTTGTAGCGTTGTCTGCCTTCATTCCCCAGAATAGTCCCAGGACATCTCTGGTGAATTTCTAAGTGTGAATACCTCTAATCTACATGAATTTGGAAAGTTTTTTCTCTCTCTGAAATTTTTGAAGCAACCATGATACTATGAAATCTCTACATTTCTGTGGTGGAACACTTTTACAAAATAGCAGTAATGGTAGAAGTATTTATGGGTATGTATTAGTAGATGCTGTTTAATCTCAAATGTGTTAAATACTATGGCGTGTGTGTGCGTGTGTGTGACTGGTTTGGCGCTTCTGCTGCGAATCTTTTTTCTTACTGTAGTAAATACACATAAAGTAAACATTTTTATCTTAACCATTTTAAGTATACAGTTCGTTGGGATTAATTATGTTCACATTGTTGTGCATTTGTCACCATCATCCATCTCTAGAACTCTTTCATCTTTTCCAGTTGAACTTCTGTACCCGTTAAGCAGTAAGTCCTTATTCTCCTTGTTCCCAGCCCTGGCACCCACCATTCTACTTTCTGTCTCTTGTGAATCTAACTGCTTTTTAGGTACCTCTTGTAAGTGGAATCATAACAATATTTATTTTGTGTCTAGCTTATCTCATTCAAAATAATGTCTTCAGGGTTCATTCATATTGCAGAATGTATCTTTCTCCACCCTTTTTAAGGGTGAATAATTATTATTTTATTGTTATGTGTATGCAGCATTTTGTTTAGCCATTTATCTGTTGTTAGACATTTGGGTTGTTTCTACCTTTTGGCTCTAGTAAATAATGATGCTGTGTTTGGGATAATCTTTAAAGCTTAGATCATTTTACTTCTTAAAGTTACAATTTAGGGATGTTTAATCTTATCTGTAGTCCCACATTGTACCTCAGCATACCTGAGGCTGTGGTACATTTCCGTAAGTCAGCAATTCACTGGAGAAGTGATTCTCTACAGAGGTAGCAGTGGTAATAGAAGTGGTAGAACTGATTCTCTTTGTGGGCCCTTCCCCCTTGAGATTCACATTCCCTTCAAGCTGGATGTTTATAGCTGAGGTGGTGGATGCTAATTCTGGAATATGTATTTGCATAGATTAATGATACATGCTGTTGAGTTGTGTGCTTTTGGTGTTATAAATTGTCTTTGTTCTTGAATCAGAGACCGAGGCAGACATTAGAAGGTAGCCCTGGGTTTTTAACCAACAGTACTTCCAAGTGCTATTCCTTGAAGATATAGCTGACTTCTTAGCTGTTGATGAGTTTTCCAATCATTTCTAATCAGGCAGTTATGTTTTTGAGTTCTGATTTCAATCAGAATATTATGACCTTTTGCCTTTGTAGTATGTATGTTTCTGAAATCTTTTATCTATTATTAAGGAAATTTGCTATATAAAGGTAACATTTTTTTCAGTGTTTTTTTTTTTTGATTATCTACAACTGAGTAACAGTATGATTATATTATTGTTCTTGAGCAAATTTGTTTTCCCCAAAGTTAATAACCGCCTCATTGATGGTTCACTGTGAATCTTCTCTGAACATAATTAAATACATCAGTTGATCACTCAGTTCTTCCCCTCTCCTACCCCACCTTTTTTTTTTTGAGTTAGCTATCTAGCCATACTCTTGCTTTAATCTGGAGTGGTTATACTTGAGGCCTGCTTCACAGGACTGTTGCCATTGTTTTGTGAATGCCTGATTCTAATTCTCTGTTTCTGGGATTTTATCTTTTTGTTTCATTTTTCGCGTTCCCACTCTTATTTTGTACATATTCTAAGTCTTCCTGAGATAATAATTCTTTCTTAGTAGTTAAGAAACTAAGCTTTTTGGTGTTTGTGTGCCTGAATATACCTTTGTCTTTTTTCAGACAGGATCTTGTTCTGTTTCCCTGGCTGGAGTAAATGGTGCTATCATAGCTTGAACAACTGGACTCAAGTGATTCTCCTACCTTAGCCTCCTGAGTAACTGGCACTACAGGCGTGTGCCACCATGCCTGGCTCATTTTCAAATTATTTTGTAGAGGACGGGGTCTTGCTATGTTGTCCAGGATGGTCTCGAACTCAAGCTGTCTTCCTTCCTCGGGCTCCCAGAGTGCTGGAATTACAGGCATGAACCACTGCTTGGCCTTGAAAATGTCTTTAAATAAATAACCCTCATAATAGATTAGCAGTTTTATTGGGTATAGAATTCTGGGGTAGAAATTTTTTTCCAGAATTGTGTTTGTATTTTGACAGTGTTTTCTGTTTTCCATGGTTAGTTACTTTGAAACATTAGATGTGACTTTGATTCAAGAACCTTTGTATGTAACCTCTTTTTTTCTTTTGTGATTTATTGTGGGGATTTTTCTTTTTCCCCAGTGTCTGAAATCTTGATATATTTGCATTCTTCCCCCCGTACGCCTCCCCTATTCCCTTTTCCCAGTCTTCTCCTGCCTTCCCCTCCTCCCCTTACCTTTCTTTTTCCTTGTAGTTTGCTCTCAGTGGACTCTTTCAATCTAGAAACCACTCTTTCATTCTAGGAAAGACAATTTATTATTCTTTTATTCATCTGGGATGTGTGTTCTTCTTACATTGCTATATCGATTCAGTGAAATCCCATCAAACTTTTAAAATATGTATAATGTGACATTTTGATTCTAAAATATGTATGAAAATGCAAAGGACCTAGCCAAAAACAATTTTGTAAAACAGTAAGTTGGAGGACTTAAAACAACCTGATTTCAAGGTTGACTGTAACACGGTCAGCCTACAAGTACAACCTACAAGCTGCAGTAATTAAGGCTTGGTGGAAGGATATTAAGGATGAACAAATAGATCAGTGGAATGTAATAGAAAGTCCAGTAGACAAACACACATGTATAGTCAAGTTATTTTTGACTTTGATGCTTGTACAGTTCAGTGGGGAAAAAGATAGGCTTTTCATGGTGATGGAACAAACTGGAAAAAGGTTTGAAAGGATAAATCTTAATTTCTACTTCACACCATATGCAAAAATTACCTCAAGATGAATTATTGACCTAAAAGTAAAAGCAAAAACTCTGTAAAGCTTCTAAAAGAAAACATCCAAAATATGTTTGTTGTCTGGCATGGGCAAAAATTTCTTTGATAGGACAAAGAAACTACTAAAAAATAATAAATTGGATTTTATCGAAAATAAAAATTTCTGGTCATCAAAAGTTTTATAAGAAAATAAACAGGCAAGGCTAGGCGCGGTGTCTCATGCCTGTAATCCTAGCACTTTGGGAGGCCGAGGTGGGCGGGTCACTTGAGGTCAGGAGTTCAAGACCAGCCTGACCAAAATGGTAAAACCCCATGTCTACTAAAATACAAAATTAGCTGGGCGTGGTGTTACATGACTGTAACCCCAGCTACTTGGGAGGCTGAGGCGAGAGAATTGCTTGAACCTGGGAGGCAGAGGTTGCAGTGAGCAGAGATCGCACCACTGCACTCTAGCCTGGGTGACAAGAGCAAAATTCTGTCGAGGCGGGCGGCGGGGAGCAAGGAGGAGGAGAGGGATGGGGGAGGGAGAGAGAGAAGAAAACATTCACAATGTATATATATCTGACAAAGGACTTTTGTATGTATAATGAACTACAACTCAAAACAACCCAGTTTACTTTTTTGTTTTTGAGACAGAATCTCTGTCACCAAAGCTGGACTGCATCATAGCTTACTGCAACCTTGAACTTCTGGGTTCCAGCAATCCTCCTGCCTCAGCCTCCAGAGTAGCTGGGACTACAGGCACATTCTATCACGCCTGACTCATTAAAAAAATTTTTTTTGTAGAGGTGGGATCTTGCTATGTTGCACAGGCTGGTTTTGAACTCTCCTTAAGTGATCCCCCTGCCTCAGCCTCCCAGAGTGCTAGGACTACAGGCATTGAACCACTGGGCCAGCCCAAACAACCCATTTTAAAAAATGGTTTAAAGACTCTGATAGACGGTTTACAAAGAAGGTATTGGAATAGATGATAAGTATGTGAGAAGCAGCCGTAAGAACATTAGTAATAAGAGAAATGCAGACTAAAACAAAAAGGTGATACCAGTACACCTCCACCCAAAGGGCTAGAATTTAAAAGGCCAGGCAATATCTTGGCAAATATGTGGTGAAAATACAGAATTTTCCTGTATTGTTGAGGAAACAGAAAATGGTACAGCCACGTTGGAAAACTCTTTGCTAGGTTTTTAATAAAATAAATAAGCACTTGCCTCCTGACCCAGCAGTCCTACTTGTTGTTATTTGCCTAAGATGAAAACACTGTCAGAAAGACTTGTAAGTGAATGTTCATGGAGAGTTTATTTGGAATAGCCTCCCAATTAGAATAAACCCAGAGTGTTCAATAATGGAAGAATGAAGAAACAAATTGTGGTATATTAATTAATAAAATACTCTTCCTCAGTAAAGTGGAGAAAATACTGATATCTGCAACCGTATTGATGAATCCCTGAAAATGCTGAGCAGAAGAAGCCAGACACAAAAGAGAACATACTGATTCTATCTCTGTGAAATCTAGAGAGGCAGAACCGATCTCTGGTGATTGAAATCAAATCAGTGTTTGCCTCTGGAGGAGATTGACCAGAATGGCACCAGGGAACCAGGGAATTTTCTGGGGTAATGGAATGCTCTATATCTTGCTATATTTTGTGAAATAGAAAGGTGCCTGCATTGGCAAAACTCATTGAGCCACATATGCTTATGATTTGTGCATCTCACTATATGTAAATGATGCCTCAATTTAAAAAGCAATCCATAACAATAACAATAATACATATATTATTATTATTATTATTATTATTATTAGGTTTTTTTTGAGATGGAGTCTCGCTCTTGTCACCCAGGCTGGAGTGCAATGGTGCGATCTCGGCTCACTGCAACCTCCGCCTACTGGGTTGAAGTGATTCTCCTGCCTCAGCCTCCCGAGTAGCTGGGATTACAGGCCCATACCACCGTGCCTGGCTAGTTTTTTGTATTTTTAGTAGAGACAAGGTTTTGCCATTTTGGCCAGGCTGGTCCTCAGGTGATCCACCCACCTCGGCCTCCCACAGTGCTGAGATTGCAGGCATGAACCACTGGGCCTGGCCTAATTTTTGTATTTTTAGTAGAAACGGGGTTTCGCCGTATTGGCCAGGCTTGTCTCAAACTCTTGACCTCAGGTGATCTGTCCAACTCGCCTCCCACAGTCTGGGATTACAGGCTTGAGCCGCCGTGCCTGGGCAGTAACAATAAAAATTATATTGATAGTTTTTTTAGTCTCACTGAACAGTATTTGTGGTTTTCTGTCCTTGTTTTCAAAGCACCTATATATTTCAACAATTTAGATGACCTGATAAATATGTGAACACTGTGTTTTTATTGAATTCAGCTTTCATGCCTGTGGAACAATATTGTGATAAATTTTATTACTGCCCATGTGGTTTCCCTTTTCATGATGTCTGAAAGAACCCTAGAGTGAAATTTTTAAGAAGGTTATCAAGTTTCTTTTGAGGATTAATCTAGAGTATCTGTTGCACCACATCAGTTGTAGTGTACCCCTAAGTAGCTAGAGTTCCCTAAAATGTGTAGGGACATGTTTTCAGTGTGCTTTAAAAATAACATTTCTTTCTTTTTTTAATACAGAAAAAGTATACAGAAGAAAGCCAAAATGGCCCATTATCTTATCATTCAGGTAGTTCATGTTACCCTTTAAAAAAATCAGTAGTACCTGCTTCTGGTAAGATAATTCAGTTGGTGCAGAAAGTTACAAAACAAAAAATAAGCTTCGTGCCCTTAATATTTATCTCCAAAGATAACCCTATTAAATGTAAAATGCCTTGCACAAAAGCTGCTTATATGTCAGAATACATAATAATTTGTATAGATCCTTAAAGAATATTTACACACAATGGCAGCTTTTTTCTGCACTTTTTTGTAGCTTGAGTTTTTACTGACTTAGTAACTTAGTACATCTTGAAAATATTTCTGAATTAACACATACCCTTTTCCTCCTCCTCCTCCTCTTCTTCTTCTTTTTTGTTTTTTGAGATTTTCTCACTCTTGCCCAGGCTGGAGTGCTGTGGTGCGATCTCAGCTGCCCACAACCTCCACCTTCCAGGTTCAAGTGATTCTTGTGCCTCAGCCTCCCAAGAAGCTGGGTTGTAGGCATGCACTACCACACCTGGCTAATTTTTGTATTTTTTGGTAAAGATGGGGTTTCACCATGTTGGCCAGGCTCGTCTTGAACTCCTAGCCTCAAGTGATCCACCTGCCTCGGCCTCCCGAAGTGCTGGGATTACAGGGGTGAGCCACTGTGCCCCACCCACATATCCTATTCTTAGTTATATAGTATTCATTTCATTGTATAGGTATATTATATATTTAACTAGTTCCTTATTGATAGCTATTTAGATTATTTTTGTTGTTTAATTAAAAACAATGTCTTAGAGGACAACTTTGTGCTGGTGAAATGTACTTTTAAAAATTAACCAATGTTTACTTCTTCATAGATTGGTAATTTTCAGCCATTGTCATAGGAGAGACTGGAAGTAGCTGTGTCTTCTCAACCTTGTTACTATTGAGATATTAGATTGGAAAATGCTTTGTTGTGGGAGGCCATCGTCCTGTGCATGGTAGGATGTTTAGTTCAGTGGCGTCCCACTAGATGTCAGTAACACAAGCTCCCTACTAGCTGTGACAGCCAAAATGTCTGCAGATGTTACCAGATGAACCTTGGGGTGCAAATTTGCTTCTTCTTAGGACCACTGGTACAGAGAGCACTGCAGGTTTACACAGATGAACCTTTTTCCTGACTGAGGAGCTGCAGAAGTCAGATATAAGAGGTGTATTCCTTGGGGTTTGAATGGATGCCAGTAAAGGAATTGGGGAATGGCTATAGGGATATCTCATAAAGTCCAGGGAGAACATCAAAGCTTTGGGAGCAAGTCATAGTTGCCAGAAACCAAAGCAATCCAGTACGTTTTCTTCCATACATTTAACAAATGTTTGTTGAATGTCTGCCGTCTGCTAGTTACTATGGTGTGGGCATAGGTATTTCATGTTGAAAAAAGATGTGATTGTTACTTCATGAAGCTTGAGATTTAGAGGTAGACAAAGACGTGTGTGTGTGTGTATAAAATTATAATCACCTACATGCTATTAAAGGAAGAGAACCAGGTGCTAATGAGAGAATGAAATATGGGCCTAATTTAGAAGGAGGGTGGTGAAAATGTAGTCAGTGAAGGCTTCTAAACCTGAGTGAGTTTTACTACATTTGGGGGAGGGATTGATGAGTGTTCCAAGTGGAAGGAATAGCATGTATTTGAAATTACCAAGCTGGGAAATATTCACCTTGTCATGGAATGGAAGGAATGGCAGTTCACATGGAAGATGACTGAATGAGAAAGGAAAAACAAATTTAGATTAAGGATGTAGAGACAGTTAGATATGGATAGATGGGCCACATAATGTAGGGCCTTGTAGATAAAGAGCTGGATAACATCCAGAGTGTAGTGGGGAGCTATAAGCAGGTGAGTGATTTACAATCTAAACTGATTATTTACAGTCTAAAGTAATTATTCTGGCTGCCGTGTGGCATATGTATTGAAAGGAGGTAAGAATATAGTTTAGGGAGACCGGATAAAGCTGTGGTAATATAGCTAAAGCGTAATAGTCATCTATTATGACTTTAATAATATTAAATTGATGACAGTTGAGGTAGAGAGACTGTGAGGAAATTTTGGAAGTAATTAATAAATATTCGTGTATTGGTGATAATTTGAATGTAGATGATGACAAGGAGGAAGGTGTTCATAGTGACTTGTAGAATTCTGGCTTGAATTAATGGGTTCACCTGCGATTACTGTGATGGAGACTACTGGGTATGGAGCATCCGTAAATGGGGGTCATAGGGCAAGATAGAGTTTTAGATATATTAAGTTTGAGATACCCGTGACATATTTTATTAGTGATATCAAAACATACATATATAGTGTGTGTGTATATATGTACGTGTATTTGTACGTGTGTGCCTGTGCTTATGTGCATGTATCACATACTGTGGTGTTGAAAATGAGTCTGGTGCCAGAGGTGAGGTTGTAGATTGGAGATAAAAAGTTAAGAATTGCTGACATATAGATGAAAGGGTTGCCTAGGAATAGAGAGTGAGAATGTATTTTGATGAGAAAATTGGGTCCAGGGCTGAGCCCCAACAAAATCTAACATTTAGAGGTTGGATAGAAGAGAAGGGACAGGCAAAAATTAAAAGATGCTGGACAGTTAGGAAGCAAACTGGTAGTATGTGATGTTATAGAAATCTAGCATTGTTTCAAAGTGCAATTGGTAAGGAATTATGGTTGGCTATGTCTAATGTTCTGAGAATGCTAGTAAAGCTACCTTCTTGGCAAAAGCTCCCGAGTTATACTTTAAACTACTCTTAATTTCTTACATACTTGGGAAGAGGTTTTAGCTGCCACTGGAAATTGGAGCCTAAACAGGGAAAGGATCTCATGAAAACATGTAGCCTATAGATTTAGGGCAGTTTTGCTTACCTTTTCTTGAAGAAGCATAGCCCAGAAAAACTGTTCTAAGGGTAAACTTTGAGTACAACTGACACAGGATCAGCTCTTAGGAAACAGTCAATAGCAGCGTGATGTGAACATGAATGTTTGTCTTGTCCTCTTTAATGTTACTCTTTTCCGTGGTGATAAAACATTTCTTTGTATTTTATAAATCAGTACTACTTCAAAATACTTCAGACTTATCTAATTTGTCTAATACATTCTGTTCACTAAATATGAATATCAGAATTTGAAATTTTCTATTTACAGTGTTTGAGCCATTCTTTTGGACATTTCGTTTTTCAGTTTTTCCTTTTGCCTCATCTTAGATCACAGCAAAGATACTCATTTGTTAGTAGTGCCAGGAAGCAGGCAGTTTCCATGGTAACTGACAAACCGAGTTTACTGTGGAAATTTCCGGAATTAAGAGAGCTGCATTGCAGAAGGATGCATAAAGCAGTATTCATCTAGAGATCGTTAACAGTACGGACACAGAAGAACAGTTGCAGTGGTGTGCAGGGTATGTCTTACCTTTATTTTCCTGTCTAAGGAAGATTAGTCATATATGTGTATGTGTGTGTGTGTGTGTATGTATATATATGCTGAGGAGACAGTAAAACAGCTTGAGGCATTTTAGTATATGCTGGCTTGATAGAGTTAAAGTTGCTTAGGAAAAAGAAGGAAGAAATGATTTGGGAAAGAAGGTATATTTGATAGCATTGGGAAGAAATCAGGATCAGATGATCGAGGTAGAAGAATGTGATAGTGAAATAAGAGGAGAAAACATACTTCAAACTAATTAAATAATGAAAGGTTCTTACGGATAGTGGTTCTAGGCACAAGAAGATATTTATTTATTGAAGGAAAATGTAGACATTGTCAAGTTTGAGAAATCAAGTTCTTGTGTCCAGGAAGAAGAAATCTGTTAAGATAATTAGCTATTACTTGCTGAAAGATAGGTAGATATGAGAGATGTCCAAGATATTAAACAAGGAGGTTTGCTGACATCTTAGTGTACTTACCTCAGTGATGAGAGAATCCTAGGAGGGTTTCTGCCCCTAATTCCACTCCCTGTTGATTGGTGGGGGATTTTCAAGAAAAATTCTGAAATGTATCTTGAGATTAAATTCTGGAAACTAAACTATAGGATTTGGGCAGATAATTGAAGGTGCCTACCATACAGAGCATAATTATAAATTTAAAAGCGAAAAAGGATATAGAAAATATGATTTAGGTTATTTGCATGATAGATGCAATTTAGGTTGCTAGATATCATTTGGTATCATTTATATCATGTAGTCAACAAACTACAGCTCATGAGCTGAATCCATCCTGTTTGCTTGTATTTGTAAGTAAAGTTTTATTGGAACATAGCCACACCCATCCCCGCAAAGCCTAAAATATTTGCTATCTGGTTCTTTACAGAAAAAGTTTGTGACTCGTGATTTAGATGGTGTACTGGATTTTTCAAGGCTTCTGTGAGATTACCATGAACTTGGTGGCTTAAAACAACAGAAATTTATTCTCTCACAGTTCTAGAGGCCAGAAATCTGAAGGTGTTGGCAGGGCCATGCTTCTCCCGAAGGTTCTAGGGGAGGATCCTTCCTTTCTTTCAGCTTCTGGTACTGCTGCTCTTCCTTGGCTTGTGGCAGCGTAACCATAATCTCTATCGCCTTCTTCCCCTGTGTCTGTCTTGTGTGTCTCTATCTTCTCCTTTTCTTTGTTTGGTCTCTTATAAGAATAGTTACTTTATTTAGTGCCCACCTAATCCAGAATCTCTTTTTTGAGATCTTTAATTTCATCTGTAAAGATAGGTTACTTTCTGAGATTCTGGATGGACATATCTTTTTTTTTTTTTTTTTTGTGCAGACGGTGTTGAAGAACTGGGTTTTGGCTTCTTAAGTCACATTGTATATTAGGGATAGCCAGTTCTTAGTGTTTCCTTTGACCTGCTGGAGAAGATATTAAACTCAGGTTTCAAAGGCAAAGAGGCATAGTTGAATCATAGAAGATAGCTTTTGTGATGCAAACATAACCAGTAGAGTAAAGGGAGTACTAGAAAATTCACAGGAGAAAGACTACTAAAATATTCACAGAAAGCTGATGAAGACCAGTGCCTGATGCTTCATATCGTTCTCTTGTCTCTTCATATTTTTCTCCCCTTAACTCCCACCTCCAAAAAAACAAAATGAATTTGAAATTTTAATGAAAAATAGTTGGCACGAAAACAGAAATCACAGTTTTGAGGGATGGCTCATGGCTAAATTATGGCACTGGGAAATATATATATGATTCAAAAGAAATAGGCTTAATAAGCAAGTAGAGGAGTGGCAGTGTAGAAAGTATACACCAATGTAAAGACCAGTGAACCTGAGACTTGGCTTTTGTTGAGAGCCTTTTTGTCACTGTGGGAGTATACAAACTATTGGCCTAGGCAGGAGAGAAGGTCTGTGATATTTTTCCTCTTATATGGGCATATTTGTAAACCATAATAACACTGGTAGGTATCTATCTTTGCATTCCCTGGAAGTCTCATTTACCATATTTGGGTATATTCTGAAATGTTTAAAAAGTGATGAATTCACATGGTGAAGAACCAAATAGTAGGCAAGGGATTCCAATGTAGATGCTGGAGCTGCAGAGAAAAGTCACCTAATATTGCCTATATTCTCACCTGTATACTTTGAAATGAAACTTCTGATACACACTTTATGGAGATGATCATCAGAAGAATTAAACAAATGGTTAATCCAAATTAGGGTTCACTAAGAGTAAGTAAGCAGTACCCAACTAGCCTAATATACTTTTTTGAGAGTGTTACTAGGACTGTAGAGCAGGAGTTTGGCAGAGACTAGGTGTATCTTGATTTCAGCCTTCATGGGCACAGAGGAGAAAGACGAAGCCCAATACAGTATTTTCAGGAAGTTTCTTTCTTTCTTTCTTTTTTTTTTTTTTTTGAGGAAGTTTCTTAGAAGGACAAGAGTGTGAAGTCTGCGTTTTCTTTCTAATCAAATTCTGTTAGTCTGTGACCATGTATATTCTGAACACCAAATAGGAAGCCATGGGAATGAAAGTTTTTATTTTCTTCCTTTAGCAAAACATTTGAATTGTCTGCCTAAATAGCTTCATAGAAAGATGCAAATTCCCTTGAATCCAACTACAACTAGACTTTAACTTTTAATTTTTCTGTTAGTATCATGAGTATATGATAACAATATCATAAGGAACTAGAATAGAATCAGGTGTAAAGCATAGATTGGGATTAAATTAAGCTGGTTGATCATAGTTCGCATGTACAGGCTAAACTTTAAGCAGTATAAGGTACTCATGAATACCCTAGATTTCAAGTCTTTGTATGATGTAAAATAAATGTGTCTATATATAGGATTTATTTCTATAAAATTGTTTTCCTTTTCTCGTTGACATGTTTAGGTAAGTGTCTCAAAAATAATAAAAGTAAGCTTGAGGATGTTTAATAAGTAGGTGTTCAAAACACAACTCACATAGTAATAGTATTAAGAATTAGCTAACAGATCACAAATGAAAAGTCGTTGAGACTCTCGGTTTTTAATTTGCTTTAAGAACTAAATTTCTGACTTTGTAAAAGCAATTTGAGGTTTGTAGTGCAAAATGATATATCAGTAGCAGTGTCCTGCTAAAATATTTGTTAAGAAACATAGATGGAAATATGAAACACTGAAAATTAAGATGACTTAACTCCCTATAGGATCTAATAATGGATACTAATAGTAACACAGCCAGAATAAGGAAAATTTTTACCCAGGGCTTCTTTTATAGCAGAGGCTTCATCCCTTTTCATGTTTATTTCTTCTTCTGCTCACACTAGTAACTACCAGAAAAAACCTGGGGAGGGATGGGAAGAGGGAGGAGAAATGGATGCTGACGAATTTTATCTGGGAAGTGTGGTCATTATGAGTAAAGTGTTCTAGGTGGAAGTAGAGAAGGATTGTAGTAACAGTATAGTGCTGCTGTGCTGCCCAGTATAGACTTAGGATTGTATTTTTATGTTGCTGTTGCCGGTTCAGAATACAGTATTAGAGACCAAGGAAGTTGGAGAGAGGAGAATTTACCATGGGAGCAGTGAGTGCTCTAATTCGTAATATACTAGATCTAGATATCTCAAATCTGCCTTTGAACCATAGGCATGTAATGGGCAAATCCCTATCAGACAAGTAGAGTGCAGCCCGAGGATAATCTTCTTTTTCTTTCTCTCCTTCTCTCAGCAGTTTTATTGAGGTATAGTTGGCATAGAATAAACTCTACATATTTAAAGCATGTAATTTGCTAGGTTTTGACATATGTGTACATCTGTGATGCCATCACTATAGTCAAGTTAACATATCCATCATTCCCAGAATTTCTTCCTTCTCATTTTAGTGGGTTTTTTAGTTTTTTGTTTTTTGTTTGTTTTTTGAGACGGAGTCTCGCATTGTTGCCTGGGCTGGAGTGCAGTGGTGTGATCTTGGCTCACTGGGAACCTCCGCCTCCTGGATTCAGGAGATTCTCCTGCCTCAGCCTCCCGAGTAGCTGGGATTACAGGTGCCCACCACCACGCCCAGCTAATTTTTGGTATTTTTAGTAGAGACAGGATTTCACCATGTTGGCCAAACTGGTCTCAAACTTCTGACCTCGTGATTCGCCCACCTCGGCCTCCCAAAGTGCGGGGACTACAGGTGTGAGCCATTGCGCCTGGCCTCTCGTTGTAGTTTTTATGTTTAGACATTTGATTTGGTTATTTTTTCTCTCGTCCACGTCTACATTTAACATACTCTATCCATCCTGTAGTTTCTAAGTATATGGAATGTGGTAAATGTTTCATTGTCTTTATTAATTCTAGTATTTTTGTCATTTCTGGGTCAGTTTCAATTGATTGATGTTTTCCTCTTCATTTCCTGCTGTTTTGTGTACTGTGGTCATTTTAGATTGCGTGCTGGAGATTATTGTGTGATAGCTGTTTTTGTATTTTCTTAAATGTTTTTGAGTTTTGTTCTTTGGTTAAATTACTTGGAGATACTTTGATCCTTTCAGGTCTTGCTTTTTAGCTTTCGCAGATGAGACTACTCTAGAGGTAATTTTGCCTCACTAGTAAGGTAAAATCCTTCTAACTACTTTATTGGATTCCAATCAGGAAGTTTTCCACTCCAATGGCTAAGATTAGGAACTGCCTTGTATGAGCCTGGGTATCATTCCCTCTTAATCCCTTTAGGTGGCTGCTGCTTCAGGCTTTATAGGTTCCTCACAATCATCCACTGATCAAGAAGGGCCCTCTGCATATCTGTGGGGTTCTCTTTCTGTGTAGCTCTCTCTTACCCTGTACTCTGCCATGTGAACTCTGGCTACATTGGTCTCCCTAGGTTCCCAGATCCTTGTCCTCAACACAAGGGTACTGCCAGGATCTGCCTAGATCCCCCTCCCTGTATCACAGTTGGTGAACTCTTCAGGCAGTAAGCTGGGGACAGTTGTAGGGCTCATCTTACATATTTCCCATCTTTCAGCGTCTGCTGCCCTTTGTTTCCTGATGATTTCCAGTGTCTTCTAGATTGCCTATACATTCTGTTTTTTTCAGTTGTTTTAGGTATGAGGGTAAGTCTGTCTCCTGATACTTCATAGTAGGACAAGTGAAGGTGCCACATTGACACTCACTGTGAGACGGAAACAGGAATTGTGGAACTAGGGAATAATATCTTTGAAGACTTTGAGAAAGAGCATCTCCAAACAAGATATCTTGCAGGATTCAAAATAGTTTCTTACAATAGTGACTGACATTCTTAATACAGTGAAAGAAGTCATGGCGTTTATAAAAATGGATTGGAAAAATCTCAAGGAGAAAACAGACTGGATGGATAGGCAGCAAGATTATAGAAAAGGGACAGATGAGGGAAAGACATAGCTAGGGACCTGAAAAGCAGTGGTAGAGTGAAATCCCTTTTGATGCAGTTGTGAATATAAATGATACTACACGACAGCAAAAGAATTTGAAGGCAGTCATTGATTTGAAAGCATACCAATTACTGAATTTCTTTAAAATGTAAATTCATAAATACAAGGGAAGGTAAACAACAAACTGGGAAAATATTTGCAATGCAGGACAAGGGTTGATGGTGTTAATAGGTAAGGAACTTGTTAGTAGAAGCAGCGGTAACAAAACAAACACCTGGACTAGGAAGGCTCAGGGGTGCTATCTTAGTCAGTTAATCATCAGAAAAAAAAGACACATTTGTTCACCAGATAGCATAAGAATGTTCAGCTCTAGCAGTTGAAAAGAATGATCTAACTCTAACACCTTTCAAATTGGCATGAGGAAAAAGGTGCTGTTGACTAAGTACAGTGGGCACCTTTTGGCTGATAGTACTCCTAAATCAGTGCAGGCTTGGTACGCAGCCATTCCAGTAGTGATACCAATTATTTAATGACGGTGTTAAAATACGTTAAGTGAAATCTGTAAGCAGTAGGTATAATACGCTATTTTTGCAACCTATTCCCATAGTATAGAAAGATACAAAGTAATATGTACTAAATTGTGAATAGTGTTTTTTTTCTGGATTATGATTGATTTTTCCATTTTCCTTTTTATCTTCTACCTTTGTAGCTTTAGGAGGGATTTTAGATTTGGTAATCTGGTTGGAAAAAGAAGTTCAAGTTCTGGTTCTGCTGCTGAATTTGCACAGCAAACATACTGCATCTAATAGAGGGTAGGGGTGAAGGTAGACGATGTGGCCAGAGCTGCCCTAATAACCCTACTTGACTGGCCACTGTATTTCTTAAAAAAAGCAAGGCTACCTGCCTATATACAAAGTCCCAGGCAGCTTTATTAGACATTGTATAGAAATACAACTTTTCTCAGTGTCCAGTCTGATTGATGTTCTGGGACATTATGTCACGGATCTTTGTGTGTGTGGTTTTTTTTAATCTGTAGGATTTCAGAAATTTCAGACTAGTAGATTAGTCTGGGTCAATGAAAGGACAACAGCTAAAATACAATAATTTTGATTCAGTATTAAATTTAAGTTAACAGACACATTTGTTATTTCTATCCAGAAGATAACAATCAGGAAGGACATGTAGGCTTAAAAAGATTAGTTTTCAGATTTTAATCTAACAAGATAAATCTCTGATATCAAAATATAATTTCTGTACATTGAATTGTACTTTTAGTAAGGCCTGTATTATATGAATTCATGCCCTATATTAAGTATTCTATCTATATAATCTTGCATGTTTTGAAAAAGTTAGGACCATTCATATTTCACTTCTTTTGAATGTCTGTGACATCTGTGGCAGTTTTTCCGGATATATGTGTGTGTGTTTTCTCTAGAACGTGGAACTGCTAAGTCTCTGGGAACCAAGAATTATTAGATGTGGAATAGTAAGGCTCTGAAATCAGGGACACCAGAGTTAAGATTTTTGTGTGTGTGTGTATTTTTTGTGTGTGTATTTTGTGTGTGTGTATCTTAATCAGATTGTATTGCCTTATTCGTGTGTTTTTTGCGGGGTACTGTGGTATGGACTAGAGAATTTGGAGTGACTCATGAAGAAACCTTGGAATGACACATGAAGGATGATAGGAAAGTCATTCTGAGGCAGGATGCTTTACTGAATTGTTTTCAACCAGGGTATCAGACATCAGGAATGAGTTCAGGAGAATGGAAACATGTTAGGTGCTCTACAGGTTCAGAGATACTTCTCCAGTAATGAACTATAGAAATGACCCCTGAAAGTATAGTCTTAAGATTCTATTCAAGGAAATACTTTTGGCTTGTTGTCTAGAACTGCTCTGTGAGTTTGGAGACAGTTAACATCATTGGCCCCCAGCCACTAAATGCTAATTGCACTTCCCAGTGATTGTGATGACCAAACTGCTGCTGACGCTGGAGGTGTCCGGGCACTACTTCCTTTGAGAGTCATTGGGAAATAAAATAATGCTAGGGGCTGTATTAAAAGTAAGTTTGTTTGCATCTAAACAACAGCCAGGATAGGAACAAATAGTAGCTTAAACCAGATAATTTATTTCCCTTTTCCATAGAAAAGTCTGGAGATAGGAAGGCTAGGGTTGGTGTAGTGTCTTCATTGTTATTGAGTCAGTGCTGTTTTCTGCTCCATCATTCTCAGGACATGATTTCACTTCTGCAGGGCATTGAAGGTGGCTGGAGCTCTAGTCATTACCTACATTCCAGGCAACAACAAGGAGGTTGGAGGAAAAGGAAAAGAGTCTTTTTTCCAACTGAGTTAGCTCCTTTTAAGTACTGTGTTCCTATTTTCCACCTCTAACTGCAAGGAATGTTGGTGACTTAGCTCAGGCTGCAAAATACCACACACTAGGTGGCTTAAAAAACATAATTTATTTCTCACAATTCTGGAGACTAGAGAGTCCAAGATTAAGGTGCTGGCAGGGTAGGTTTTAACCTGAGGCTTCCTCCCTTGGTTTACGGGTGGCCACCTCTCACTTTGAGCTCAGATGACCTCTTGCACATGTGAGAAGAGAGTGAACTCTGTGGTGTCTCTTCTTGTAAGGACACTAATCCCAGTGGATTAGGGCCCCACCCTTCATTAACCTTCATTGAACCTTCATTATCTTCTTATAGGCCCTGTCTTCAGTCCAGTCACATTTGGGGTTAGGGCCTTAACATGTGGATTTTGAGAGGGAACACAGTTCAGTTGATAGTAATTGGGAAGTGTAGCCTTTTAGCTGGGTGCATTGCTGCCCCAAGTAAATGAGGATCGTGTTAGGGAGGATGAAGAGGAGAATGGATGTTGGGTGACAGCTGATAGTTACTGCCACAGTGGCTGTTGTCTGAGTTTTCCAGGTTGGTAATGAGAACCTTGGGGTTGGAATCCTATGAAGTGTTCATTGGAGGCAGGTGAGGGTGATCTGTATAAAATAATGCACAGAAAATTATGAAGGGAAAGATGAGGGATTTTAGGAATTATTTTTATTTTGGGGAGTACATAGTAGGTGTATATATTTATGGAGTACATGAGATATTTTGATACAGGCATGCAGTATCTAATAATCGCATCATGGGAAATTGGGTATCCATCCCCTCACGCACTTATCCTTTGTGCTACAAACAATCCAGTTATACTAGGAATTATTTTTAATAAAATATAGTCCCCATTCTCAAGAAAGTGATATCCCAAGGAAAAGTCAGGGAACTTTTTTTTTCTTTAAGAGTATAATTGTAGGCAAATATTTATCAGCAAATAAGGGCAACTTTGCATCTTTATTGGTTTCTGTTTTTCACCAATATTCTCGTGGGGTGTGTTTTCTACTGTTTATGTTCTTTCTTTCCTAGGCCGCTTACATAGTTTAGGACAGAAATTGATTGACTGCAGAGTTTAATGGTAAGGTTCTGGTCCGGTTCCTGTATCTAGTCACTCCAGCGCTGTATCTATGTAGAGTCCTTCTGTGGAAGCCATCGTGGTTGTACCAACTGTTAAAACAATTGCTGTGAAATGGACTCAGTTTTACTGGAAAGATTGCTAGCCCAGTATAAAGATGAATGTATGAACATGCCTTGGTGATGTCATAACCGTGGCATGTTTTTCTGTGTATTTACAGCACTTTTTCTTTGTCAATGAGAAACTTGGAACTCTGGGTAGGAATCACATTCTCCTCTTTTAACAGCTTTACTGAGATATAATTCACGTTCTGCAATTCACACATTTAAAGTGTATAGTTCAGTTGCATTTAGTATATTTACAGAATTGTGCATCTGATACCTTGTTCAATTTTTGGATATTAGCCCAAGTAGATACCCTGTATCACTTAGCTTTCAACCTATTCATTTTCAAAAAGAAAAAAAAGGACTTTATCCAGGAACTATACAAAAAGCTACAGTGAGCTAAACTATTAGTAGAGATATTCCATAAATACTAAAATTTGATCTTTAAAGTAATAGAGATAATATTGTAACCATTTTCATTCTGTAATTTCTATATAGTAATGAAGTATCTTTCATTTCAGTTCTCAAGAATGCTAGCATAAGTATTATATAGTGGTGTAGTCATGAAAGTCATAGTACATCATCTTTACCATATTCTCTTGGTTAGAGGCAAGTCACAGGTCCCACTCACACTCAAAGAGAAGTACCTACACAAAAATATGAACACTAAGAAGGTGGGGATCATGGGGACTTCTTGGAGCCTGTCTGCCACAGCCCTTCAATTAGCGAACACTTTACAAAATTTTGCTTCCGATTTACAAGTAATCTTAATTAACTTTTTTTCAGCTTCCTTCAGGGGTAGATTGGTGCTGTATATTTCACCAGTAATTAAACTATGCCATTGAGATAGTATTTATTTGCCAAAGATTATGGAACAGTAATCATTATACATGGAACTTCTTCATGTTAGAACTTTTTTCAGGCTTAATCGTCTACTTCATGAAAAAGATTACCAAGAAAAGTTTCCTATTTTTGCCTAGACCTGAGTTCCATCCTAAAAGATCAGTTCTGGCTTCATCTTCACCTAAATGGTTACTTAGGCTACTGATTTCCAGGCTTCTTGTGACTCTGGATGCTAGAGTATCAAATAATATGGGTGAAAGGATTTTGAACTGAAAAGCACCTGAGTGAATGAAAGCTGGTGTTATCACCTAGTATGATTTGAAAGTCTGTTACTTGGAACACTGATTTAGTAAATTGTTACTTAGACCAAGTGTATGAATCTTTGAAGTGTAACTTTGAACCTTAATATTAGAACATACGATTATTCTCAGGGTGGGGGTAGACTTTAAAGTTTTAAGTTTTTGGGGAACCTTAAAAGTTGCTACAGAAAACCATTCTACTGATTGGAGAAAACATTCCTAAATTTTGGAAGAAGAAAAATAAATGACCAAGCACATAAACTTTCCCTGTTGGTTTCATAGGATCAGAGTTAAAAAGAAATCTTAATCATTTCATATGAAACTGAAAAATGTAGTTGATATTTAATCATTTTTTTTCATTGTGTGTGTGGTTGATAGTTTGTTCCTACACATTGGGTTTGGTGTGTGTGTGTGTGTGAGAGAGAGAGAGAGAGCAAGAGAGAGAAACAGATTGGTTTTACATTTTTCATTGGATTTACTTTTTTATAAAGCATGGTTAGAAGTTAATACTTTGATCTCCAGGTTGAGATTTTGGAGATGATTTTTTATTTAATGGAAATATGTAATTTGTGAGCTCTTTTGTCTATGAGCCACTTATTTTTTATCCCATTGCTTTATCGAACGAGGGCTGAAAATTTCAATTTTGAATAGCACATGGCAATTTTCCTCTTAGAGCCAGCTAGCTATTCAGTTGACTGTTCTCCCACCTCAGCATGGTATTAACAAGAACGGGACAGTATACTAAGGCACTATTTCCCAAACATTACTGGAATCATCTGGGGGTCTTTAAAAATACTGTTTTCTGACTCCTGTCCCTGGATAATTCAGATTTAATTACTATGGGATAATACCTGGGCGTTGAGATTTTAAAAATCTCCCCCAGGTGATTGTAAGGTACAGCCAACTTTGGGAATAGTTGTACTAACTGAAGATTGAGGCACTGGAATAACTAATGTTGGGTAAGATAGGATAAGAACTTTTTTGCAATGAGGTTCGCAGCTTTTTTGCAATGAGGTTCACAGCATCACTTGATAATGCTGTTTGGATAAATCCTTAGCCAAATTTGAATAAGATCTTGTATTTAGAAATGAAAACTGATCCGCAGAATTAATAAATGGGAATTGTTTAAGTCTTCTTGGGAATTTGTTTTTATGAATCCCATTGAAGCTATGTCTATTGACTACCTAAATCTAGATCATTCTTAATCCAGTGTGTAAAAAACCAGGATGGCACAAACGAAAAACTTCAAAAACCTGGAGGTCAGACTATTTTAGTAATTTAGAAAACATTTTTCCCACACATTAATCGGTACTAAAAGAAAAAAGTTAAAACCTATTTAAAATGTGGAAAAATTGCTTCCCAATATTTTAACAGAGAGAGACTGAGAACACACAGCATTGAGTCATCAGGAAAACTGAAGATCTCCCCTGAACAACACTGGGATTTCACTGCAGAGGACTTGAAAGACCTTGGAGAAATTGGACGAGGAGCTTATGGTTCTGTCAACAAAATGGTCCACAAACCAAGTGGGCAAATAATGGCAGTTAAAGTAGGTGATGCCATGATTATTTTGGTACTTTAATCCATTAGGTGAAATTTCATGGTGCAGTAATACCACTGTTGTTGTGTTCCTACTTTTGTGGTAAATGTGGGTGTTTAAAAACTTGTTTCTCCAACTCCTTTGAGGGTGTTCTGTGTAGAGGTTTCTTACTGGTGGCACATTTTCTATCTCTTTGGAAACATGAGTGTATGAAGTGTGCATGTTGATTGCATTTTTGGCATGATGCATTAACATGTTTTAAACTTCAGGCCCTTCTACTGCCAAGGTGAGTTCAGGCTGGGCAGCTGCACCCCTGGGAGCAGGGCAGTGCTGCACTGAGCCAGGCGGGAGCTGGAAGAAGACGCAGCACACTGGGTTGGGCAAGGTGCGGGGCTAGGGCTAACAGCAGTCTTACTGAAGGTTTCCTGGAAACCATGCACATGCTGTTGCCACTAACCTCAACCTTACTCGGTCCTGACCGGCTCGGCTTCTGTTTGTTTATTTCATCTCTACTCAGTACTGCCCTGTTCCCTGGTTTTAAAGTTGTACTGAAATGCATACCTTGTGATAATGTTGTCACATTTTGTCCTTATTGTGAGTGTCATGCCACTTAATATGTTCATTAAAAGGAAAAAAAATGGCCAGAAAAGGAAATTTGATCCATAGACAATACCTGGCAAGCTTAGGCTGGTACCTGTAATGAACTGGTGGTTTCCATTTGACTCCTAGTGGTTTCATGTAATTGTAACTTATTCTTTTGTTTGTTTAGATGTTTAACAAATCTTTGCTGTATGTAAGATAGTTCAGGAAAATCAGCAACAGCGGGAACAACTTGGAAAAACAAAGGAAAAAAAATACCCTCTCTGAGCTTAAAATTCCTATGGGAACAAAAATGTTTCAGTTTACAAGAATTGAGAATGGATTTGCGTATAGTCCAAGCTAATCATCTTCCTATTAGTGTCCTATTTTAAGAGTTTGTCAGAGTGGTTGATAAGAGTCCTTAGTTTTTTCTTGACATTTGAGAATGAATTTATATTAAAATAAAATGCTTTCTGTGTAGAAGTCTATTGTGAGCCAAACCTTACTGTAACTATTTTAGTATCCTTCATTGTTGAGCATTTCTTTTTGCTGGGTCATATGAAAGTAATGTTAAATTAGTGGTGGGGAAAATTTTTATGATTCTCTCTATGGGTTCTTAACATTGTTTTTGGCTGTATTTTTAAAATGTAGTGAGAACTATAGACTTTTCGTAGGCAGATGTATATATACACAACATTTTACATACAAACCACAGACCTCTAAAGATGCACAGGTGAAGAACTCTGCATTATGTGTTAAAATAAAATGTTTTCTTGGAATATGAAGTGATTTCCGTATTCCTATCTTGTGCCACTGCAGTATAAGTGGAAAGAATCATTTTATTTAGACTCCTGGATGAGTGTTGTATTGTCCTTTTGTGCTACCTGTGTGTGACATCCAGTTTTAGTTGGCTGGATCTTAAGGGAAAGGTTTCCTATATAGTTAAAGTTGTAAACTTTTCTTTCAGGTACTAGGGAAAGTAATTTAAACAAATTATTTCCTGCTTTTTACAGTTTGTGTTATGTGTGCTTCAACTTTGTTGATGAACATTATAAACTGTTTTAGTAATACGGATTGATTTTAGCCATTGTTAAAGAGGTCATAAAGGTAAAAAGAAGGTACTTCATTTTGACATTTAAAAGTTTTTCTCACTGATTAATTTGATAATATTTTGGGTTGTGTAATGCTTACTCAAGTTTTGTAGGAATTCAAGAATGAAAATAGGAAATTGTTGTCTATCATGTGTAATTTTACCTTATCAGTGGCTGCTGTGACAGCTCCAGTTGGGATGCTATTAAAAATCCCAGCTGTACAGGAAGAACTTTCAAGGCAGTCATGAGACCTACAAACTGGTTGCTGTCACATGTATACCCACCACATGGTACTACCTAGCTTTGTTTACCATCTCAGATTCTTGAGCACGCGTAGCAGTTGGGGATGGGAGAGGATGGCAATACAACACATCAATTAACATATAGATGAAGAGTACCTTTGGATTCCATGACTTCATTAATACTGAAAGAATAAGTGTTTTTGCATTAATATGCATTAAAATTTGATACCAGTTGATGACTGATGTATGCCATCTCTGAATTAAAGAATGTATTTATTGTTGGTTTCTTCAAAGAAGAATAGTCTTTCATCACACTTGAGAGAGTTCATTCATTCCTCACTTAGGTACATTGACTGGATTGACAGGCACAAATATACAGAATCAGTGTATGATAAAGGAGGAGTTTGATCTGAGACTTTACAGTTGAAGGAACCATGAGATAGTGGTTTACACAGCTGAGAGCTTTCCATTGCTGTTGGTGAAATGAGAAACACACTTGAAGTAACTGTGCTAACATCTTAATATGCACTTTGAGAATAAAGAAGGATTGCTTTATTAGATGTTAAACTGGAAATGATCCTTAAGATTTACTTGCAATATCTGTAGAAAAGTGAACTGTGATATTAGCTTGATTTTTTTCTTTGTATTATTCCTAATTTTTGGTTTTGAGGAAGTCCTCCCCCAAATTTATTTTGCCATATGTAAGAAGTATTTGAAAAAGGTGACTTCTTAGTAACCAGAAATAATTACCCCAAAGACTTAATCTAAAAATCAATTATGATATAATCAGATTTAGTGAGGTAACATTGTAAGAGTTATACTTAAAACATGTTTTTGATCTTTGGTTTGAGGACAGTCTCCTAAGCTATCAGTGAGGTCCTGCATTAGGATCTAAGATACGAACATTTTTTATCCATTAGTTTTAATTGCACATGCTTGGGGAAAGGGTCTGCTCTCCTGTGAGTGGGAGTAGTGTGTATAGTTGTGCCTGAGTGACTAGTCTTAGGGCTGCCTAGGGTAAAGCCATTCTTGCCTCTGGGGTTTCTTAAAGCTCAGGAGGACAACCTTCAACTCTTACCAGGGATTTGCTTCTGACTGTGATCAATATCCTTTACAAATAACATTTATTTAGTATCCTGTTTTGCACGGTGGTGGGGTAACCACTGAATGAAAACATTATACATGAATAGTCACTGTCCTCTACATAAAGTAGGTGCTTGCTCCTGGCAGGGTTAAGTGTAGCGGGGTAAAGGCCAGAGTTCAGACCAAATGTTTGAAGAGGCAATTAGGATTAGGTTTCTGAGCTAGGGTTAGAGAAATTCAGATCTGGGAGAAACACCTAGCATCACTGATAGAATCAGGATCCCACAGAAAATCTAGGGACACAGGAGAAAAGAGAGTAAATGAAATGTCACAGCTTAGACCATGGGCTTACAAGCTCAGATGGCTGACAGAAGGAAGAATGATTGTAGGCCTCCAATACCTGGCAGTATGCTCTCCACCTGACTCTGCCTGCAGTGTAAAAAATCCTGCATGCCTGGAGTACCAGCTTCCCTGCTGTTTTCTAGCTGACTCATGTCCAGATTGACTTCTTGAAGGTATGCATGGCCTTTTCATGTTTGTAGAATATGTGTGAAAATCCAAAGGAATGTGTAAAAGTAAGAATGAAAATGAGAGGGAATATAAGGACTGAAGTGCCTGTCACTAAAGATGATGGCAGGCAAAGGAATTTGAATTGTGTGAAGGGTTAATACTGTAATAAAGCTGTCATCTCATTGAAGAACTGAATAATATTGGGCAGGTAGGTGGGAATAAGAATGTGTCATGTTAAATTTGTCATTGTGGATGATTATGATGACTTTTCAGTCTTCTGCTTGAGAAATTACCTGGGTTAATCAAGAAAAACAGATCTGTTGTTTGAGGGTAGGTGCATAGGCCAGACTGAGTTAGCAGTGTGACCTGGTATGCAAGAGTTTCAAGTGTTTTCTTTCTGTTGGAGATCTGCCTAACTTGTCTTGTTCTTTTGAACCTCAAGTCTACCCTTTCAAGTCTACTGTTTCATTGATGTGAGTCTTGCTGATCCTGGCCTGTTAACCTGATTTTGATTCCTGCATTCCTGCGTCTCCTTGGTATTTGGATTTTGACTTTAGTGTCCTTGACCTGGAATTGAGACCCAGCCTAATCCTGATGCTTAATAGTAAGGATGAGAGCCCTGTGCTGACAGTATCAGCAGCCCACAGCTCACCTGTTCCCTGAGCAGAATGGAACTTTAATTTGCTGGTTGGGTAGGCCTCCCTGGTGTAGATAATACGGCGAGTATGGGAAGTCAGGTATCAGAAAAGTATGGCTTGGCTTGTTTTTCTGCCACTGGAGAGACCATGCCGCTTCTGTCAAAAGTTCCATTACCAAATGACTTCAGTGGGGATTATGATGATGAATAATGATTTGAGGAGGTTCATTTTCATGTTTAAACACTGATCTTGCATGTTCTGAAAGCACTAGAATGATACTGGGATGGCCTTCAATTGGAAAAGTTCCTTTTTGATGGCATAAAGTGCTTTGTTAGGCCATTTTATTTACTTCCAAAGGGCTGCAGTGATCATATTTGATTATCCAAATCACCTGTGGGATGCAGATGCCATGGCTCTTTTGTTTAGAATTGAGACTGTAGTCTAATATCTTCTGCTGTCGTTTGGTCAGATCGTGTGACTTAACTAAGGCATCTGTGATTGACTGAGCTGTATTCTTTTATGCTTCCTAATATTGCTTAAAAGCTGTGGTGGTCATATGAAAAGTGTAAGCAGAGCATTTCCAGGAGGAGGCACATTCAAGAGATGTGGCAGGGCTGTCCTCTTCGCAGCCTTGATTTTGAACTCAGGTTGCTTATTCCCAGTATACTTGTGTGTTTGTTTTGCTGTCACTCCAAGTTAGTGCTTTTCAGACTGTGAGTTTGTTGAACTAACAGAATTGTATGTGCAACCCAAGAAATAAATCAGTACTGTTTGGGGTGATGTGAGGGTGGGAAATAGAGACTCTACCTATAGTCATATTGGAAGCCCTTGGGGCACCAGCTCCGAGGAATTAATAGGGGTACAATTAAGACAGTTTGGAAATGGTTGCTCTAGGTGAATTTAGTCAATCATTATGTGTTTTTGAACATTCTAGAGATCTGGTTTCTGAAACCTTCTACCATTACTTGGTTAACCTGAATGAATTTTGACATTGGACTAAATCTCAGCTTATATAGTTATCTGGAGAAAAACCTGTTTTTTTGTCTGTTTGTTTGTTTGTTTTGTTTTTGAGACACAGTTTCACTCCATCGCCCAGGCTGGAGTACAGTGGTACAGTCTTGGCTCACTGCAACCTCCCCCTTCCGTGTTCAAACGATTCTCCTGCCTCAGCCTCCCAAGTAGCTGGGACTAAAGGCATGTGCCACCACACCCGGCCAATTTTTGTATTATTAGTAGAGGTGGGGTTTCGCCGTGTTGGCTGGGCTGATCTCAAACTCCTGACCTCAGGTGATCTGCCGGCCTCAGCCTCCCAAAGTGCTGGGGATTACAGGCGAGAACCACCACGCCCAGCCAACAACCTGTATTACCATACCTCACTCTGCATGGGTGTCATTTGAACCGATATTTGATACATTTCCTGCATATTTTCTATCATTCTTTGTCATCTTATGACCATGCCTCTGAAATTTGTTGAATATATCAGATTTCTACTGTTACCTCACTTTATTGTCATAAGTACTGAAGTGATGATCTGTCATTTATGGTCTTTAGACCCTTAACAATTTCAGTGCTAAGATTGACATCGTTTCTTTAAATGTGGATGACGTGGTTAGGAAGAAGATGATACCACTCTTACCAAGGCATGTCAAACTTGTTCCATTAACTTGGTCCTCAGGGCAGCTCTTCCCATAATGTAATGTAACACATACTTTTGGAACTTATCTCTCAGGTGCTCTGATAATACATAGCAGAAGGTAAGGTAAAAGGAATTAAGTGGATCTCAGTGTCCCCAGTGAGAAGAATGGGGCATTACTATTAATTAATTAATGAGGCTGAGATACAACTGAGAGTTTATTAAATTGATTTTAAAAGATCTGAATGATTTTGCAATTAAGAATTAGCAATGTTTCTTCTGCCCTTAGTAAAACCATATGTGCTTTCATAATTGGAAACAGTTGACTTAACAGACACTTATTTTTTCACAGGAAAGCAAGATTTACATCTGTGATCAGCATTCCAGATATCTTGCTTGCTTCTTTTACTGTTTGTTTTGGTTAATGTTGCCATCTGCTTTGACCTTATTAATGATGGCTTTGTGAGATATCATGGCCATTTTTGTGTGTGATCTATTTAGAAGACTCTGGCTGATAAGGAGGAACTCATACCACAAATAAGGAAAATAAGAATACCCAAGATTTTCTGCAGCCCGGAGGAAGGTGATAGGATATTGATGTGCTGCTATGGTTTCTAGGATTTTCCAGTTTTGGTTTCTAGGATTTTCCAACTTTGTATTACGATGGAATTCTGGACATTTTTGCTGGGAAAGCAGCAGATTTGTAGGGATCAGAATAGTAGGGACACTGTAGGAGTGTGATCCTTGCTCTCCTATCCTCTGCATCACTGACTTCGGTTGATCTGATGTCAATCATTGACTAGCAGTGGACTCCCCTTCACATTTTATTTATAGACAGTAACCTTAAGAGAGATCTTTAGCAAGGATTACTTAATGAACAATTGAAGGATATGTTTATGCATAGCAGTATTGGTGTTTGTAGATCACAGAAACTGGATGCATTTTCAAAATATTATTACGGCTGTATTAAGATAATCTTTGTTCTTTTCTTCTTTTGATCTTTTTAATGCTGAACCTTTGCTATATCACTCTTCATTTTCTGTGGAGAGGAGGTCCCATGTGCTGTGTTTGCTCATGTACTAGTTCTAGGATTTCTGCATGGGGGATAAAATACTTACTGATGTCTGCCTGGTACAAAAGGTAGATAACTGTCATAGGGAGCTTTCAATTTGCTTCTTGTCTTGGCTGTGGTGGTTTTAACCATCATATAATTCGACAGGACAACAACTAGCAATTACTTGACATAAGGAATACAGATTCTTTTTTTTTGTTGAGACGGAGTCTTGCTCTGTCACCCAGGCTGGAGTGCAGTGGTGCAATCTCTCGGCTTACTGCAAGCTCCGCCTCCCGGGTTCATGCCATTCTCCTCCCTCATTCTTCCCAGCAGCTGGGACTACAGGCACACACTGCCACACCTGGCTAACTTTTTTGTATTTTTAGTAGAGACAGGATTTCACCGTGTTAGCCAGGCTGGTCTCGATCTTCTGACCTCCTGATCTGCCCGCCTTGGCCTCCCAAAGTGCTGGGATTACAGGCGTGAGCCCCTGTGCCCGGCCCGGAATAGAGATTCTTTTGGTAACCTTAGATGACAGTAGGTGCTTTTGTAGGGGAACAAGCCCCCTGCACTGAAGTATGGGCTTTAGCTAACCTAGTTATAGCAGATTCCACGTAGATTGCTGAAGAGTAAATACCTTCTGGTATTCTGATTTTGGTGGGTCGTGAATTGAAAATGATGCTTTGCCTTGCTAATGGCCAAATTACTAGTAGCTTGCGTTATTTTATCTTGTGTCGATTTGTTTTAATTGATCCCTAGAATAATCTCTAAAGCCCTATATTGTCTTCTTGTAATGATTGAATTCATCACCTTGCTGAGTTTTGTTGTGTCTGAGTCCTAATTTCTGATCCAGGAACTCACCTGTCTTTTACTTTGGAATACTCTACCCATTCCTAACTTCTCTAAGCAGCTACAGGTGTCCTGTGCAGCAGGGAGATCTGTCTCCTACTCTGCTCTTACTGTCTTTTTATACTGCCCTCTGGGACCCTCAGCTGAGCCATACAAACACCTGACAAGAATTTGTCATGTTAGAATTTAGAGATCTGCCAGGACTGATGGTCATTCCTTTCCACATCAATTTTCTCATTTCTTATGCCCCTCACAGCTCATTCCTCCATGCATTGTCTCCGTTTCAAAACAAAACAAAAATAGTTTATTTGATTATGTCGCTGTTTTCAAGTGTCTGTGGCACCACTGCTTTCTAAAGTCGTTTTCTGGACTCCTCAGTTCTTGATTCCTTACATGTTTGCTGATGACTCATATCCTTTTTGCCTAGAATGTTCAGATCCTAGGAACTGACACCTGTCATGTCCTCTGTGGAACTTCTGTTTTAATGAAGTGCATATATGACTTGTCATCCAATCCTTTTTTACTCTTAAGTCTTTTGAGTATATAGTGACCTATTTTCCCTTTCTCCATGTAGGAATGGGATCAGGTAACCCAGAGTGCCTCTTCACACACATTGTTCAAGAGAGAGCATTTGTTTTCTGTCTAACAGCTTTCTTTCTATAGCTTGACTTGGCAGGAAGAAAAACTGGGTTGATCTGGAAGAATCAGTAGTTGTCACATCAGGACACAGGCAGTCACAGAATGGGTCATTTCAAGGCAGGCCCTGGTGCTTTGGGATAAGGTGTATGTGCCTGACCTCTCTAGTAACTGAGGTATCTTTGAGCACCCTAACGTGGAGATGTAAGGGTTAACTCTGAATCAGGGTGACTGGCAAGGACCACTATCAGAATCAGCCAGGTATTTATTAAGCATCTAGGCACAATGCTACTTGGTGACCTGCTTCTTAGGACCTACAACATGAGCCTTTATTTTGCCTCGTCTGCAACTCCACCCTTAGCCATTGCGTTGTCAGCCTGCCTTCCTTTGCCACATTTGAGTCTTCCTAACCTTACCCCTTAATAGCGATCACTTCATCATTGTGCTCTTTCCCACTATCCCTTCTCCTGGTCTCTTCCCACCCATGAAAACAAATTTAGAAAATGAAGGGAAACAAACAAACAAAAAGTCACCATTATGATGGGATTGAGGCATAATATCGGAGTAAGAAGGGAATCAATTAGTTTTCCTTGACAGTATCTACTGCCTGTTTCTCTCCATCCTCTTGTTTGCTTCTTTTTCTTTGCTCTTCCACTCCAGTCCTTAAGTGAGTTTAGTTTTATTAGTTCCTCTAGTCCCTTTTCATTATAACAATGTGTCATAGTCTGCTTTAAAGTTTTTCATACTTACAGATGTTAGTTTTATTGCTAGTCATTCATCCCTGGTGAGCACCAACAAATTGTATGTGAGAGATGGATTTGGTAGGGTTTGGATACAAGGCTGGAGAATGTGTCAGTGTGAAGAGAGAGCTTCCCTGGAGATCTCAGTATAAAGTTAGAGGACACCTGGAACAGCACCACATTTACATAGTTCTTCAGTATCAGTAAAAGGTTATTTATACTTTAAATTCAAATTGTTAAAAATGGAGGCATTCCACATGAGGCTAAGTATTATTCAAGATTTTGATCAATAGATGTTATAAGCTGTCAGCATTTAAATATACCAGCGACTTCTAGGTGCCATGTTGCACCAAAAGAAGGAAAGCAACCTTTCAACAACTTGGAATTTGGGACATGTCTATATGATTGGGACTGTTCACCAAGTGGATGTTGCTGTGTTTTGTAATGAGGTGGAGTAGAGGGCAACGGGATCATCTGTAACTGAAAATTTTTAGCTTGTCCTATGGGACTTGTTAACTTTCTATTACTGCAGCCTAATCCATACAGAACTCCTAGCAACTAAATGTGTGGCTGATCTAACCAGTGGCATGAGTTGGACTGGCAGTTTTAGAAAAATTATGTTCTTTGGAATTTTTTTTTAATTGGACAAGAACCATGCATAATGTTAATAGTCTTAAAGCCAGAGAACTGGGAATGTAATCTTTTTTCCCTGTGTCTCTAAGTGATTCTCAATTGGAGTTGATGTTGGCATTTCTGGTGTGTATCTACCTGCTGTTTTTACTGACATTTACCTGCTTTACTGGGCTTATACTCAGCCTTGAATACAGATTTGGACACCAATTTAAAAAAATTAGCTTCAAATTTATAAATTTCTTTACTATAGAAAACTACTTATATATGTAGAATAGTAATTTTTGTTTTGATTTTCAATGCTTTCTTTATGTTATATTCCAAATAAAGTAAAACTTGAAATAATCTGAAAATACTTTTTATTATTGGGAAAGAGATACGGATTTTTTTTCAAGAAACACAATTTAATTTGTCCTGGGGGCAGGTAATAACTTAAGCTAAGTTAGTAAAGTTGTGTTCAGTAAAAGAGCTTAGTAACCCCATAATGAAAAAGAATGATTTTGAAAATAATATAAAAAACTTCATGTTCTTGAGTTGATTTTCTTAAGTATTTTATGGTTTCCTGTAGTTTTCATTCCACTTTTTACTGGCAGGGAAAAAAGGTGTGCTGAGCTCAAGTTTAAACAGCCTTATCTAACTTTTAAATTTATATAAAAAATGAAATTTTCCTGTTACTCAAGGTTTTTTAATCAATGGTTATTGCTTCTGAACATTGTGATTATGAGAATTTCAAGTCATATAGTTGGTGTCACCTTTGTACTTCCATTTTTCTGTGCTCTTAGGGATAGCTTTGTAAAGGGAAGAGAAGTTTGTTCTTACTGATGTGTTCAGTTTTTAGGTAGTTATGCTCCTTTAATGTTAGAAGATCCTGGACTCATTTGATTCAAGTGTGGAAGTCTTTCCCGTAGATACTGTTTTGACGGTCCGTTAGAAAAACTTTCTTGGTAGTAGCTTCAGTCTCTAAGTATGCTCTGATTTGAATTGTTGATTTTCATTATGTCTTCTGCTTGAATTATTTATTGAGTTATTAAAATCACTAATTTGAAGTTACTGCTATTAGAGGCATGTGTTTGTAGTTAATCCCCTTTTGGGGTCCGTTAGGCCTTTTGAAATAGTTTATTAATTGCTCACATAGATGAATGTTACACTTCAACCCTAAAACATTAGTATAACTAATTAGAGTTAGCTGTACTTGCTGAATTCCAAACAATTCAGATGCAATACCAGCAGCTACTTTTCTACCCACTGCCAGATACTTAGACAAAATGTTCAGAGAGTGTGGAGAGGTGCTGATCTATTGAAAAGCACAATCAACTTCATGTTATACTAGTAGGCCATTCAGCTGCTCTGTGTTCTGTTTTGTACTAGAAGTGACATTAAAGAATACTTACAGTTGAATAGGTTTTCCTGCCAGCGATCTCAAAGGTTAGAGCTGTGCTGGGAACTCTACATTCTGGTTAATAACAGTTCTGTCAGAGATTGTCTCAGTATTAGGTATCAGTAAGATGTTGGAACTTCAGTTAGGCCTTTACATCATGTAATCCATATATCCTTTCTGTAGTTACAGTAGGGTTTTTGGACACTGGCTCGCTCCCTAAAGTCAGTTCTTGATGATAACTCTTGAAGTTTTGACTGTAATATGCTTTCTAATTGAAATACAAATATTTGTACAAATGTATATTTAGCATACCACACAACCAGTTTTGCAAAACAAAAAATAAACCAGTAAAGAAGATACCTTTTAAAATAGTAGTTTATGTGTATTAGTGTATTTCCATTTGCCAATATATTCATACTAGTAAAAATAGAAAAAAATACATTTGTTAACACCTTTTATAGTGAGAATTAGGTAGAAATCTTCCCCAATCAAAAGCTTATTTGATTTTTCTTCCCTACTTGTCTCTAATTAACAACTCTTCGTCTATTTTAAATTTAGATATATAGGATAATTAAGATTCTTTTATAAATAATTTCTCGAATTAGCATTTTCATAGCTACACTTTTAGAGTTATTTTTTAAAAAACAGGTATAAAGGTAAAATATTTACAAAAATTATTACATCATGCTTTGTACAAATACAGATCACATCTATTTTGACTTTTAAAAAATATCCTTTCTGAGCAAACGTGCTGAAGTAGATTTTAAAAGTAAGATTAATAATCCATAAACTTTGAAAATAATCAAAATGAGAAGGGAAACTTTCCTTAACATTAACAGAACTGGTATTATTTTGTTTCTATTTTTCATTCTTTAGTCCTTGTTTATCTGAGTATTGATATTTAATATAAAAGTTGTAGATAAATCTGTGTATATAGCATAGATGACAGTTAATAAATTTTATTTGCTTATGAAATACCGTAGCTAGCAAGCTGTAAATTTTAAGTAGCAAAATTAAATTTGTTTGGAATATATGGAATTCCTCAAAAATGAAACTGAGAGAACCTACTTCTGTTCCTTAAACAACTGCTTATTCTCAGGTCACATGAAATACATCTTTTGTATCTCTTTGTGCCTCTGGCTTTTCTGTAAAATGGGCTCAGGAATTTAATTGACTGCCTTCATCCCTTTCAAGAACATTGACAGATACCTCGAAGTCTTTGGAAGACAAAATGCCACCTTGTGTATTTTTTGATACTAACTTGCCTTGTAAGTACATACTATGTATTGCACACAGTGGCGTGGTGTGACATTGTGAACTTTTTTATGAGAACAGAAGTTGTTTGCATGCTTTGATGTTAAGCTATAATTTTATTATTAATTTTTTATAATTTCTGAACATGATTCTTTCCTCTCTCTCCATTGCAGTGGGAACTGTCCCGCCCAACACCTCTGTGTTCTATACTGTTCCTGAATAAGAGGTGGGAGGTGGGGTACTTAATGTTTTCTGGCAGTCTCTTAGAGATGTGCAAAGAAATTGTTGTGCCGCTTGGTTAGGAATATATCCCTGGTCTGCAGTAGATGGAGGAGTGCTTTATCAGCTGAAGAATAGAAAAAAGAGCCCTGTGTTTCCTCATTTTTAGGTTTTCTTTCACAGGTTTATGCTGCATGCTGACTCATGGGCTGGAGAGTCAGGTAGAACTTTTTGTTTTTAATGTATAGAAAGTGCAGTTAAAGGACAGAGTCCCAGTCTAGGATTTTAGAGACCTGGATTCTTGTCTGTGCACTACTCCTATGCTAGTATTCACTTTATCCGGTTCTGGACTATTTCCCATCTTTATGAATGAGGACACTGTGATATGGGGATGCTAGTGAGTGAAGAGGGATGTTCTTGCATTGAATGCCTAGATTCCATACAATTTTGAAACGGTGATTAAAAGTATGTATAAAGCTACCTATAATTATTCATATGAAGCTGTTACAACTCATTGTCATTTTCTTTATATTTGCATATGGGGGTTAATTTTTAGTGCCTAAGAACTTCGTTGCATAACTCCCAACATTGTTAGTAAATGCTCATGTTTAAATTACCCTGTCTCCTTTAAAGGATTTCTGAGTGCTGTGTGTCAAACTTTCTGTGATAAAAGTAATTCTTGTGAAGTGTAAGGAAAGATGATAATTTTCATATCTGGTGTTTGTGAAGTTTGCTTGGTAATTTTTAGTCTCATGGTAGAGGTTTTTCTCTACCATGAGACTAAAAATTACTGTTTTTTTCACAAAAGTATTTTGTTTTTTTGACATCTTTTGTCATTCTTTTCCAGAGAATTCGGTCAACAGTGGATGAAAAAGAACAAAAACAACTTCTTATGGATTTGGATGTAGTAATGCGGAGTAGTGATTGCCCATACATTGTTCAGTTTTATGGTGCACTCTTCAGAGAGGTAGGAATAAACTGGGTTTTAGCTGACTAATACTCATTATTAGTCCCAATCTAATTGGGACAAATGAAGATGGCAGGATTTGATTCTGTTCTTAAATGCCATATATTAGTAATAAGTTAATATCTCAGTATCTTAGTATGTAACCATGATAATGTACATATTAACTTCTGACTCTTTTTGGGGTGGTGGGTAAGGGGTGAATCACACATACGTGTGTGTGTGTGTGTTTTAGTATTTGTGGCTGTCATTTGTAAATCTCATACGAATATTTTATGTTCTTTAAGAACCTGAAAAATCAGCTGACTTGTAAATATCAGCGCTTTTGCTACAGTTTTAGATTTTCACTGGGCCTTGAGCAATGCCCCCCCCCACCCAACTTTATATTTTACCTTTTACTCATCTGTCATCAAGTGTCTATCTGCATTTAATATAAACACTTATGTGTCCCTGCCCATAATCCTGAAGTGTACCCATCAGACATGGAAATGAACCATTACAATGTAAATTATTTTTTTCTAGTTCTTTCATCCAGATTTTTGTGTAGAAACTAAAGCTCTAATTTCTTGGTCTCACAACCCTGTTTCCTCTGGTTATTTTGTGTCCCAACTTGGGTTATCATTTCTGCCTCCAGCTCTCAGTCCACTTACTCATTTCCAGTCATCCAGCTGCCTAAAATGTGGAAGTGAGTTTGGGCTAGGCGTAGAACTAGAGCTGTAAATGAAGCAATACGTTATGGTGTCCTAGACTGCCATCAAAAATTGTGATACTTAGTAGGACTTGAACTGAACTGCTAAGCATTTCAAATACTGTTTTAAAAAAGTACCTTTCTCATTTTGCAAATGTTAGTATGAATAGCTGGGTTGTTATAAACTGGTAAGAAAAACCCTCCTACTCTCTTCTTTTTGGGATGGGATTATAGAGTGTATCCTTGGGGTTTGTATTGTTATTGGCTTTAAAATTAATATATATTTTTGAAACAGGGCTGAATGTAGCACTGAATAGAAATATATGAAATCTTAACAATTGGAAAAGATGTTAGAGGTTAGTTAATTCTAAACCTAATTCTGAAATTTTTATTTGTTTTTCTGTACTCTTACTAGGTAACTAGTAACAACACATTCTACTTCATGAGAGAGTCCCATTTCTTTGTTGAATCACTAATTGTTAGTTCTAGACTCATGTAGCTTCTTTCTATTCCTGTCTTTTTACTGTTTAATGATGAGAATATTCATTTTTATGACCAGATATACTGAATTTATTAATTTTCTTCCATCATTTCACATCAGATTCCATTACATCAGTATACAGTCATGTATTCATGTGCATGACTATAACTTGGACCTAAATATTATGTAATGTTATTCTAAATGTTTGGAACTTTCTTCGTGTTGCACAAGAATCTTGCCATCTCCTCCTCCCTTTATTCCCAAACTGTGAACTTTTCTTCACAATCATTGAATCATCCCACCATATGCGGAACAATAATTAATTAGGGACTGAATTAGATACTCTCTTCTAACTAGATTCTGTGGTTAGTTTTTTCAGTGCTGTATTCATTTTCACTATAGACTTTCCCCAGCTCTACCTGAACCCTAAATCACCTCCGTAGTGCTGGAATATACCAATTTATTTCACTTGTTCATTTATTTAATCATTCAAGTACCATTTACATACCTAGCCTCGGGCTAGATAGTGTGGGAGTCTGACTATATGAAAAGAAAGCCGAGTAAGTCGTATTCGTGATTGACAAAGGTGTGGAAACAAAGCACAGAAGCTTGGAGTAGTGTCTGAGCAATATTCTAATAGTTTTGTTATCATGGATAGCTGAGTCACATTTGGTTTTATGTCTCAGAAGGGTTGAAGGGAGTTGACATATGCAGCTGTAAACACTAACATCTGTTGAATGCTTTGTAGTTTTCACATATATTTTCTTCCCAGTAATCTTCGGGATTTGGTGGTATTATCCCCTTTTTTCAGATAGGAAAATGAAATCTAGTGTATTTGACAAAAGTTACACAGCCAACAAGTGTCAGAGATGGGATTCCAGAGACAGAAATCTCGCTGTTCCTTCTATTTTATTACAAGTGGTCCAGAGATGAAGAGATATATATATAGATAGATAGATAGAGATATATATGCTTTTTAAGTAAGATTTTTGATATGATAAGATGCGTGATAAGGTGAAGGCTTAGGAACTACACAGTTAAGCTGCACAAAGACCCAGAATGCCTAAGTAGATGAAACATGAACTTTCCCCCCAAATTAGAATGCAATCTGTAATAGGTACTTTCTGAATAATACAAGACTAAGTTTTAAGAAAGCAGAAAGTAACAACTTTTACAACAGTATGTTTTACAATAAAAATATAATTTTTCAGTAGTTTTACAATAAAAGTGTAGTTTTACAAGAAAAGTGTTACTTTTATTATTCACCTTTAAAGAGTGAATAGTAGAAGTGTATATCCCCAAGTTACAAAGGCTATATTAAAATGGCCAGGCACGGTGGCTCAAGCCTGTAATCCCAGCACTTTGGGAGGCCAAGGTCGGCGGATCACGAAGTCAGGAGCTCGAGACCAGCCTGGCCAATATGGTGACACTCTGTCTCTATTAAAAATACAAAAATGAGCCAGGCGTGGTGGTGCATGCCTGTAGTCCCAGCTACTTGGGAGGCTGAGGCAGAAGAATTGCTTGAACCTGGGTGGTGGAGGTTGCAGTGAGCCAAGATCTCGCCACTGCACTCCAGTCTGGGCAACAGAGCGAGACTCCATCTCAAAAAAAAAAAATAATAGTATGTGTGTGTGTGTATACATATATATATACACACACACACACACATATATATATATATGTAAGAGATTTAATAAGAGTTTAAAGAAACGTTTTTCTTTTGCAGTTAATGAGTTAGATGCATCTTTTTTGGTGACATGACCTTCGGTTCCAATAATAGACAAAAAAAAATCTGAGTTCATGAAAGGAAATAGTAGAAATGAATGTATGTAGTCAGGACTTTTTACCTTACCTTACTAGCACTGTGAGAGAGACAGTGCTTTCAGTTCCTGTTACTGTGAGACACCCTCCAGGGATTTCATTTTGCCTAATTTATACAACCACTGGACTTCAGCTCTTGGTTTGGTTCAGTCAGCCATCCATCAAGGAGCTTATGAGATATTCCTTTTCCCATTCTTGCAGCAACTATTTATCTATTTTAATTTAAATACTATTTAAATGTAAGGGATACAAGTGCAGTTTTTTTATATGGATATATTGAGCAGTGGTACAGTTTGGGTTTTTAGTGTATCCATCACGCAAACAATGTAAATTGTACCCATCAAGTAATTTTTCATCATCCACCCCTTTCAACTTCTCCCTCCCTTCTGTGTCTCCAAGGTCTCCAGTTCTGTATTCTGTCCATGTGTGCACATGATTTAGCTCCCACTTATAAGCGAGAACATGTGGTATTTGTCTTTCTGTTTCTAGGTTGTTTCACTAAAAATGGCCTCCAGTGTATCCGTGTTGCCACAAAAAAAACAAACAAACATGTTTTCATTCTTTTTTTAATGGCTGTCAGTATTGTATTGTGTATGTATGTCACATTTTTAAAAATGTGAACATTTAGGTTGATTGCATGACTTTGCTATTGTACATAGTGCTGCAATAAGCATACCAGTGCAGATATCTTTTCGATATAATGATTTATTTTTCTTTGGGTGTATACCCAGTGGTAGGATTGCTGGATCAAATGGTAGTTCCACTGTTTAGAGATTAATCTTGCTGTTGGGTAATATTGAGCTGCTGAAAGTTCCGTCACTTATTCAGAGCAGTGAATAACACTTAATACTGAAGTTGGTAACTTCTGTGTTGCCATTGTCTTCAACTATGCATAGTTCTTTCTAGGATGGAACCAAACTCAAAAAAAAAAAAGTCCAAAGTACAGCTTGGATTTGGCTTAGATAAGTTATTAGGTCACTCAATTGCACGGGTTCCTAAGAGTCATTTTCAGGCTTTGTTGGTAGGTGGAAAAAAGAGCTTGATATTAATTGAATGATGGAAGTAACTTCTAGCCTGTATTTTACAAAAAAGACCTAGCATTTATCTTAACAGTGCTGAAACCTAGTATCACTTAAAAATTTTTCTAATACATAAAATTTGAGAATTTCATAGCAGGTAAACTCTTAAAACATCTTTTGAGGTTGGGCAATAAATTCTAGTGCAGAAAGCACTGTTCTGAGTAACTTCTAAATGTAGAAGTTCATCAGATTATAGAAGGCAGTCATGCTGGCTGAAGCAAGTTATCTCCCCCTTTTTTATCCTTACTTCCACCCCTCTTCTCCTTTCCCTCTTCTTTCTCCTTGCAAGTTTTAAATGCAGCTTATGGAAGTAAAATTGACATCTGATAAACTTCCCATATGTAAAGTGTACAGTTTGATATGTTTGAACAAACGTATACGCCTGTAGAATTGTCACCAAAATCAAGGTAATGAATACACCCATCACTCACGAGTTTCCTTATACCACGTAGGTAATACCTGCCACCTCTCTGCTGTCCCCATCCTCAGATAACCACTGACCTGCTTTATGCCATTATAGATTAATTTGTATTTTCTAGATTTTTATATAAATGGGATCGTACAGTATGTACTTCTCTTTTTCGGTTTGTTGTCTTTCACTCAGTATAATTATCTTGCATTTATCAGTAGTTTATTTCTTTTTATTGCCGACTACTATATGTAATGTTCCATTATGCAGATATATCAGTTTGTTACTCATTTACCTGTTGATGGCCTTTTGGATTGTTTTCAGTTTTTGTCTATTACAAATAAAGTTGCTTTGAGCATTTATGTACAATTGTTTGTATAGACATAAGCTTTTATTTTCCTGGGGTAATTACATGGCGGTGGAATGGCTGGATCATATTGTAGGTGTATGTTTAACTTTTTAAAAAATGGACAAACTTTTTTCTAAGGTAGTTGTGCCATTGTATGCTTCCACCAGTAGTTTTTGAGAGTTCCGTTTCTTCCATGTCTTTTTCGGCACTTAGTATGATCTGTTGTGTTAATCTTTAGCCATTCTAGTAAATGTATGGTGTAACCTCTTTGTATTTTTAATTTGCATGTTTCTAATGACTAACAGTGTTGAATGTCTTTTCATGTGCTTATTTACCAACTGTATATCTTCTTTGATGAAGATCCTGTTAAAATCTGTTGTACATTTTTATTTAAATTGGGTTTTTTCGTTATTCAGTTTTGGGAGGTTTTTAAAAATATATTTTGAATACAAGTTTGTTATCAGACCTATGATTTGCAGATACTGCCTCCTGTCTGTGCTTATCTTTATATATATATATATATTCTTAACAGTGTTTTTGGAGAGCAAAAGTTTTTAATGTTGATACGGGCCAATTTTTAAATTTATGTATTGTACTTTTTATGTTGTATGTAAGAGCTCTTGTCTAACTCAAGCTCACTTAAGATTATTTCTTATGTTTTCTCCTAGCAGTTTTATAGTTTTAGGTATCACATTTATACTTACCCATTTGGAGTTAGTTTTTATATATATCGAGAGTTATATAGTGATGGTTTTTTTTTTTTTTTGCATGTGGATATCCTTTGCACCTGTATCAGATATCAGTTGTCCATATAGATGTGGGTCTATTTCTGGACTATCTGCTCTGTTCTATTGATCTGTTGTCTGTCTGTCTTTGCACTAATCTCACATGGCCTTCCACTACTCTAGCTTTATAGAAAGTCTTCAGATTTCAGAGTGTTGGTCCTTAAACTTTGTTCTTTGAAAAGTTGTTTCGGCTCTTTCATATTCTTTCTATTTTCATGTGGATTTTAGAATCTTCTTGTCGATTTTTACCAAAAAAGACCTGAAAAAAACAGCAAAAAACCCCAAAAAAACACAAAACAACCTGCTGGGATTTTTGATTGGGATTTTGCTAAATTTGTAGGTCTACGGGGGGGAGCATTGATATCTTAACAATATTAAGTCTATTAACCCTTTGCTGTGGCATCTCACTTTATTATTTTACATCTTCTTTAATTTTTCTCAGCAATATTTTATAGTTTTTGCTGTATGTCTTTCATGTTTTTACTAGAGTCGCCCTTAATAAGTGTATAATATTTTTAATGCTGTAATATATATTCTTAATTTAATTTTCTCTTGTGACTAATAGTCACAATATCATTTGATTTTTTTTATATTGATCTTGTGTGCAGCAACCTTGCGAAACTTAAATTCCAGTTGCTTTTTTAGCTGCCTTCAGATTTACTACATAGATCATCATTTTGTCTGTGAATAGAGAGTTACTTCTTTCTTCCCCAATTAGTTCCTTTATTTATTTTTGTCTTGCCTTATTGCACTGGCTAGAACCTTCAGTATGCTGTTGAATAGATACGGTGAGAGTAGACATCCTTGTTTTTTTTTCTGATCCTAGAGGGAAAGCATTCATGTTTTCATCATTAAAAATGATATTAGCTGGGGGGTTTTCATAATTTTGTTTTTAATCAAGTTAAAGAAGTCTCCTTTTACTCATAGTATGCTGAGAGATTTTGTCAGGAATGGATGTTAGATTTTTGTCAGACTCTTTTTCCAGAGCCTTGAGATGTTTTTGAGATGTATGGTTTGTTGGTTGTTTTAATAATGGTAAGTTATATGGATTGATTTCTGATATTAAGCATAGCTTTTATTTCTGGGAGAAATTCAGTTGGTTATGATGTATTGTCTTTTTTATCTGTCATTGGATTCAATTTGCTAAATTACTAACATTTAGCTAATTTGCTAAAATTCATTTAAAATTTTTGTATCTGTGAGAGACATTGATGTATAGTTTTCTTATTTTTGTCTGACTTGTATCAGTGTAATGCTAGCCTCATAGAATGAGTTGGGAAATAGTTCTTCTTCCTGAATTTTCTGGGAGAATTTATATAGAATTGGTATTATTTTTTTGTAAATATTTGATGGAATTTACCAGTGAAGCCACTTGAACTTGGCAATTTCTTTGTAAGAGTATTTTTGACTGAATATCCAGTTTCTTTCAAAGATAGAGTTCTGTTCAAGTTACGTATTTCTTGTCGAGTGATCTTTGGTATTTGTTTCTTTGAAGAACTTTATCCCTTTCATCTAAATTATCAAATTTATTGGAATAAAATTATTCATATTTCTTTTTTATGATTTTAATATTGGTAGAGTCTGTAGTGTGTTACTTCTGTCTTCCCTGTCCCTCCCTCCCTGCCACTTGTTTCTGATACTGGTAATTTATGTCTCCTTTTTTCTTTGCAATTAGTCCAGCTAGAGGTTTATCAGTTTTATTGACCATCTCGATGAACTGGCTAGCTCTCAGTTAAATGATTTTCTTTTCTTATCTTTTTTTTTTTTAAAGTCAGGGTCTTGCTCTGTGGCCCAGGCTGGAGTGGTGCAGTGGCATCATCCTAGCTCAACCCAACCTTGAACTCCTAGGCTCAAGGGATCTTCCCACATCAGTCTCCTGAGTACCTGGGACTACAGGCATGCGCTACCACCAGCCTGCTAATTAATTAATTTTTTTTGTTTTTTTTTGGGTGGAGGTGGGGTCTTGCTTTGTTGATCAGGCTAAACTCAAACTCCTGGCCTCTCCTTAGCCTTTCTCCCACCTTGGCCCCCTAAAGCACTGGAATTACAGGCATGAACCATTGCGTGCAGCCTCAGTTACATGATTTTCTGTATTGCTTTTCTATTATTATTTTTATTTTTTGATGGGGGATCCATTCTGATTGTGGTTTCTTCCTTTCTTTTCTTTATTTTTGCTTAATATGCTTTTTTGTTTCTTTGTTTCTTAAGGTGGTCCATGTTCTTTTTAAACTGTGAGATATTTTAAACATAGACTAAATTACAGAGGAGAAATAGCCACCCAAATCCTATATTGGCGTATTTACTCTTTATGTCTTTAAATATTATAAATACACTTAAAGCCCTCATCACATTTCCCTTTCCAAATCTCATCTCATCACTACCCTGAGTGTTTCCTTTAACTTGCTTGTTGGTTTAGGTCATCCATATGGGCATTTTCCCCTACATTTTACATAATACTGCTTTCTGTATTTTCACAGTTTAAGTAAATGGAATGCTAAATGCATTCTCTATTATACATTTTATTCAACAGTTTTATTCAACATAGTTTTCAAGATTTATGTAAATATAGATTCATTATATACAGATTTAATTTATTTTAACTATGTAGTATTCTAATGATTAAATACACCCTATTTTGTTTTATTTTTAGAAATAATCCTAACATAGATTGCTTCTAATTTTTTACAATTATAAACAGCACAAAAATGAAGAATTGTTTTTCGTGTCTCCTTGACAACTTAGGTTACAGATTATTCAGCATATGTCCCTGGAAATACAATTGCTAAATTTAATGATACCCGTGTCTCCAGCTGGAGTACTGACTTACATTTCCACCAAAGTTTCTGGATCGAGAATTGTATTTGGTATCAGTCATTCCTGACTGTTAGTAGCTTATGGTTTCAGTTGTTATGGTTACCTTTTGGTCCACGTTGGCTCCTAGAGTTCAGCTATCATGTCCACACGAAGGGGGAAAAAAAAAGGGAAGAACTGAAAGGATTTTCCTGGAGTCATGAACCAATGATTTTGTGTTGATACCTCTGTGGCTGCCTTTCTTTACATTTAAAGACCGGGAAATGTAGATTTTAGCTAGGTATATGGTGCAGAGGAAAGGGGGAATGTTTATTGAGTATACCATCAGCATTTACTGTCACAGATCTTTTACCTGGTCTGTACTAACATTTGATAATAAACGTTTAAATTTTGGCAGTTTGAAATGGTATCTCACTTTTAAAATTGCATTTCCTTGATTGGTGAGGTTCAGAATTTTTTACATGTGTTTAGGCTTTTTTTTTTTTTTTTTTAATTGCCTTTGATATAATTACTACTAAGTTTTGTCTTTCCCTAATTAATTTAGCATAACTGTTTATTATTCAGGATGCTGATCTTTTGTTTCTTTACATCCAAATAGATGCTTTTGTCTCTCATTTTTAAACTTTTGGTATGTTCTCCTTGTTTATACAGAAGTATTCATTATAATGGGGTTAAATTTAACAGGTCTTATCCTTTGTGATTTGTTGTTTTTATGTGTGTTCTTGGGAAAAAGTTTTTTTCCCCACATAAAAGTCATGGAGAACTCTTAGAAAAAAAAAAAAAACTTTTGCTTTTTTGCAAAATCCATTTGGGAGTTTTTGTATATATATTTGTGAATGATTTGATGTCAGAATTTAATTTTTTTCTATATGGAAGGTCAGTTGTCCCAGTGGCATTCGTTGAATAATGCATTCTTTTACTATGATTTACTTTAACTTTTGTCATATCTCAGATTTCTGTATGTGCATGAACTTTTGCATCTGTTTCTTTGGTGTATTTACCTTTTATTTGTGAGTCTTTGTGTAGTAGGTCAGTATCTCTTCTTTAAAATTATCTTAGTTATTCTTGGCTCTACTTTAATATAAGCTTCAGGGTCAGTTTGTTCAGGTCCTTGAAAATTCTGATTAGAATTTAACTGAATTCTTAGATTAATTTGGGAGAATTTGACATGCTTCTCATCTTGAGTCTTCACATTTGTAATCATGGTCTGCCACTCCATTTGTTCAGGTTGTTGTTATGTCCTTTAGTAACATTTTATATTTGTTTTCATAAAGGTTCTGCCTATTTTATTAGATATATTTCCTGGTGACTTAGTTTATATTTTTATTGAGAATGATATCTTTTTAAGTTTATTTTCTAATTAGTTATTATTGGTGTATGTTATTGGTTATAAATGAATCTTTAGGAACCCTTATGTTACCTTAGTAGTTGAGTTTTTCATCATTCTCTAGCTTTGTTCCCCCAATAAACCCACATTTATTAACTTCTGCATTTCAGACCTGTGGTCATCCTGTTTTCTGCTTGAGCATGACAGTTCATGCTGCTGTCACTACTTTTTCAGACAGCTCGGGGCATTTCATTTTTTAAATTCAGCTCATTACCATTGTCTTGTTCTTTGTATGACCAAAAGGAACTGTCAGAGAGGTAAGAAGGTTACATTAGATTATATTCCTTAAAAATTACAAAGGCGTCTCTCTCTGGAGCTCATTGCTCTTTTCTGTCCCCCCTTCTCATCTTCAGTTCTCAGTTTACTTCTTACCTTTATTCTCCCACTCCCGTGTCCATCTTTCTCTTTTGTTTGCCCGTATTTCCCTTCTTTCTCCCTTCCATTTGGTAACTATAGTTTTTAGCACCTGCCAGGCACTTTAGTTTGTGCTTTGCATATGTTAACTCATTTGCCCTTTATCACAGTCCACTGAGGATGGTGGGGCAGTCTCATTTCATAGATGAGGGCATGAGAAGACCCAAGCTTATAAAAGTAGAAAGTAGGAGAGTTTGGATAATGTCAGGTGTTTCAGACTCCTAATGTCATTTTTTTTGTTGTTTTTTGTTTTTTTTCACTTCGCTGTATTATTGAGGTTCTTTCTTTCTCCTGTTTTGATAAGTGGATGACGTAAATGTGCTGTATGTCTCTAATAAAAATTTTTAGTAAACCTATTTAGATAGTGTCTCTAAAATAAAGCTATGTCTATTTTGGGTGGAGGGTGTTACTCGATCTTTCACGATAGCCTTTCTCACAGGTCTCTCTAAAGAAAAAGAGGTTTACAGAGAAGAAAGACTTAAATGCAGAAATAATAAGTAAAAGTTTACTATGTCAAATATGCTTTACAAAAACATATTATGTATAGCCATGTAGCTAGCTATGTGAATATTCTAGAAAGTGGTCCTGTTGTAAGAGTGCATTGTAAACATTGATAAAACAAAAACATTAGGGACACTGGATTCTATTCATGGGTAAGTGTATTGTTCTGGACAAGTAATTTTATTTTTAACAAGCATTAATCTCCTATATAATCCAAGGATAGAATAGATTATATAATTATTATATAATCGAAGGATACGATATTAGTGGGTAGAAAATCTTTGCTGTATTTACAAATAAGCAACAACATACAGAACTGTTTAAGGTAATTTTTAAAAATCATTTTGATAGTATTTTCATTTTTGTAAGGTACTTTGTAGTTCTTGTTCATCTGTGTATCCTGTACTTTTATTATAATCATGGTATCTGCTTTTATTTTTTATTTTTTCATGACTCATGCATCTCTCTCATGAACTGTATTCATTTTCAAAAATATTGATTTTAGATAATCTCTTTAATGTTGTAGTATTCCCTTTTGTGAAATAGTTCATCGATTTCTAGTTTTGTTTTTTCTTTTTGTAATTTATGGAACATTTGTTTCAGTTACATTCCCAGACATAGGATGATTCTGTAAAATGGTATCAACACCTTTATTTCTGTTTTATTTTCAAATTGCTGTCAAATTGGTTTAAAACAATCTATAATGCAAGAAGTGTTTGAATGATTCAGTTTAATTATAGCTAGCATCCAGTCGTTTAACAAGTATTTATTGAGTCTTTGCGCTGGCAGAGGTTACATTCTAGTGGGGAATGTATATGACAAACATAATAAATAAGTAAATTACACTTTACATTAGAGGATGATGAAGGCTTTACAGAACAGAGCAGGATAGGGGAGTGCCTGGTGGGATGACTTATGCTTTACATCAGTTAAAGTAGGCCTCGCTGAGAAGGTGGCATTTGAACAGGGTCTTGAGGCATGGGATTTACTTTATATATTTTTGTCTTTGCTTTCTTTTTTTTTTGTGGCTAATTTAAGAAGTTTATGTAGTCTCTTAAGATTACTGTCATCTATCTTCATTGTTAGTAAGAATGAATGGTTTTCTACATATTTCCTGTTTTTTTTCTATTTTGGCAAAATTTGAAATTTTCATAAAAGCACAGAAGTTTTCTGTGTAAGCCTGTGCCTGTCCATGCAATTAAAGAGTGGGGAAAATTGGCTTTAACTACATTGTTTGTATTTAAATCTGTTGAAGGCTTTAATAAGAAAACAAAAATTTTACTAGTTTGAGATTTGAAATAAACAAGAATAAGATTGGTCCTTTCTATTGTATTTACATTTTAAGTAAAGGCAAGGTGATATTTAAGATATGTAAGAATAACAGATATTTGTTATTTTGTAGGGTGACTGTTGGATCTGTATGGAACTCATGTCTACCTCGTTTGATAAGTTTTACAAATATGTATATAGTGTATTAGATGATGTTATTCCAGAAGAAATTTTAGGCAAAATCACTTTAGCAGTAAGTACCTGGTCTTTAAATTATTCATTGTTTATATAGTTATATAGAGATGCTGCTGGAGTTTTGAATGCACATATTTGAGTGTCACTCACAGTACCTTCCTGAAAGTAATTCATAGTGAATAACCAGAGACAGAGTTACTTCTGTGGGGTAGTTAGCACAATAGTAGTCATAATGGTCTCGATAAATACTGCCAATGTTCTTTCCCTTTGAATCTCAATGAATCATAACAGACTGTTCTGTAAATAAAACTAGAAAAAGCAATTTTCTGTTCATTTTTTCCTGTTGCTTTAACTATTTTTAAATAGGTTATATTAGCACAGTTATCCCGAAATTAATCAGAGTCACGGCAGTCTCTTTGAAGCCCCATAATTGAAGCCCTTGGACAAAGTATGTTTACTGTGATTTAAGATTTTGGTTATTCAGTCTAAACTATCTAAAATTTTGACTAGCAGTTTCAGGGACCAGTGTTACTACTAAATTTGGCTAATTCACTTTCACCAGAGTACCAAAAAAGAAAATAGGTACTTTTTTACATATGTGTTTATAGTTTTGAAAGTAAATTGGTTGATCACTTTGTTTCTTGCTCTGAATCTTTAAGTTGGCAAATGTATGTACATTTTTTTCCTAAAGGAAAAAGATAATTTACTTTTCATAGAACAAAATTCATAAGATTCTTAGAAACTTCTGAGAATCTGAGCTAATGGCCTGTTCTAGGTTAGTTGATATATAAACTAAATCATACAGGAAGTTGTAAAATAGATACTTTGGTTGCATGTAATTTCCCAGCTCTTTCTTACCTGCATACTACCCCTCCAATGTAGTTCACCAAGATATATATACCCTTTCAAATAATTTCATAAAAAGATTTTATGAAAATCATTTTATTTTTAAATTTTATGAAAATAATTGTATAAAATGAAGCTAACTTAGACTAGAAACTTATTCATTATTTAGCTGGGTAATGAAATTTTACAATGATTAGTTTAGCCATCTCTCTCCAATATATTAAACCAGTGGTATCTTGAAACTTGTTACTATTCGTAATAATTATAATAATAGAAATATGACAATAGCTAATGGTTATTAAATGCTTATTTGCATCAAACTGTTTGTGACATTTAATCTTCATAGCAACTCTCTGTGGTAAATAGTGTTACCCCATCTTTATGGATGATAGTCTGAAGCATAGACAGATGAAATAATTAATGTGCTTTGAAGTGTATGCGGTTATAAGTGGCAAATGATTTAAATTCAGGCAGCATGATCCCAGAACCCTGCTCTTAACCACTCTATGACAGGATGACCATGAAATTAGAAAACAGAAAATTATTTTATATATTGCAATATAAAGAATATATACTGTAGAAAATGATTTATTCCATATTTGCGTTAGTCAAGACTTGGTGATCATTTTATATATACTAAGCACACACATAAAATTATTTTGTGTTTAGTCTTTTCTTGCTAGTTAATAAACCAGCAAACACACAAGCATAGCTATTCACAACAAATGTATGTGTTCTACATTTCTCGTACCTAGCAGCTTGACATCAGCAAAGACTTCATCTTACAGCAAATGGTTGGCCTGTTGTTTAGTTCTCCTTTAGTTTGAGGTTGTATCTCTCTTCTTTCCCTTCCTGAATAACTGTGTAATATTCTGATCATGATCAGTGACCAGGCAACAGAATAAATTCCCACAGTTACACTAGTGAACAGAGTTACACTAGCTCTTCAAAAATCACCTTGAAGGCTTAGCAACCAATGAGGGTGGATAATTGTGAGGAACTGAGAATTTAGAAAACTTTTTATTTACTATTGGACTTAGAAATTGAAATCGATTTTGCTGCAAGTTATTACTCTTAGTTGAAATGGAACCAACTCAGTGATCGTTGTTGTCCTGTTTTTATTTTTGAACATGTTAGAGGCCAGGCACAATGGTTCATGCCTGTAATCCCAGTAGTTTGAGAGACTGAGGCAGAAGGATCGCTTGAGCCCAGGAATTTGAAATCAGCCTGGGCAACATAGCTAGAACCCTGTCTCTACTAAAAATTTAAAAAGTTAGCCAGGCATGCATCTGTAGTCCCAGCTACTTGGGAGGCAGTGGTGGGAGCGAGACCCAGTCTCAAAACAAAAAGGGAAAAAAAATACAAGGAAATTTTAGGTTGGAGATACAAAAAAAGATAAAATTTTAAATGAATTATTAAATTATAAGTCTAAGTTACTGGGTTTGTTTGTTTGTTTTAGCCATCAGGGAACAGCATATAAAGACAACTAAACTTTTAGATCTGAAATTATTCAGTATCTTTGGATAACAAGAAATGACAGAATATTGAAATATTAAGCTTAAAGTGTATGCAAAGGACTCCATGGGATATTACTTGTTTTCAACTATTATGCTGTTTGAATAAAAAGAAACAAGTTGCTTATCCCATCTCTTCTTTTTCTCCCTAGACTGTGAAAGCACTAAACCACTTAAAAGAAAACTTGAAAATTATTCACAGAGGTGGGTATGGATTGGTATTTGCTTAATAGAAATTAACTTTTTTCTCCTAATTGATGAAACAGTTACTGAAAATTACAGTGTCACTGTATAAACTTTCCTAAAATATTCGCATTTTTACCAAAAAATGCTTTATGTACTCTAAAGCTCTTATTACTATTTTTTTCTTTGGGATTCAATAAATTTCAGTCTATCTTAGTATGTTGGACTTAGAAACTGAAATAGATTTTGCTGCACATTGTTATTACTATTAGTTGAAAAATAATTTTTCATTTGCCTGATAGATAATTAATGTTTTTCTGCATACAAATAAGGCATCGAGGTGGTCCTGTGGACATTCAAAGAAGAATCTGAGGGATAGTACTGTCAAGCATTTTAAAGGCACACTATCCCTGTCTGTTGTTTCTTCACATTAGAGGATGTTTCTAAATTGAGAGAAATCTTTTAATTGGTATTATAAGTTGAAATTTCTCTAAAGCATGTTGGATAAACAGTGATCTTGCCCTTATTAGATACATATTCAAATGAAACATTTGATGTAGTTGAAGGCCAAACGTAGATAAGTAGTAACCCTGTGGGAATCCCGAATTTAATCCAGCAAATAGATGAAATGCTTGCTTTACTTATTACCATGCTAGACTCAGGGTAATGAGGTGCTGGCTTTGAGGAAACGCACTGGGTCACTACCCCTCAGCAAATTTGTAATGGAAAAACCTAAGACAGTACATGACAGTGTGATTTAGCCTGGCAGTAAGTAGGAAGAAAAGTAAAAGGTCAAAATTAAGAGAAGTGAAAAATTTCTAATTCTGGGAGACAATTTCTGGTGGTTAAAGAAATTAGTAATTGGGCCATTTATTTAAGTTATTTTGTTTGTGGTTGACACTAGACCACTGAAATTAGTGAACCTTGAACATCAGTATATTTTATTTAATTTTGTTTGGCTTAATGCTTGTTAGAAATAATATCGTTTTTTCTTTTGGCCTAAAATTATGTAGAGTTAGGTCCCTAGACAAAATTGTTTGTTTCTCTTATAGTTCTTCTTCTTCTTGTCTTGATTTTTTTCCCTTCTTCATTAGCTGTGTTTTATAATTGTGAGAGTAGCACCTTTGAGGCATTTGTTAGTTACCTTAGGGATACTTAGTGACTGCAGTAAAGCACCAAGGTACTGCCTGGGAAGTAGTTGAATAAAATAAAAAATCTTCAGAAGTAACTTTTGTTTTTCTCTTACTAAATAAAGTGATGAGTTTATAGCTGTCTTTTATCAGTTAGGATCAGTTAGCTTTTTTGTTGGAGTCAGTGCTTTTGATTATAAGTAATAGAAAATCCTGATAACTCTCTTTAAACTTCAAGGAAATTCATTATCTGTCATAATAAATCCAAAGATGGGGTGGCTGAAAGCACAATATGACTAGGGGTCAAGCTTGTTCCTTTTGCTTCTGTCCTCCTCCATGTGTTAACTCTGTCCTCGGGGTAGTAACAGCTAGAGCAGTTCCCACTGTCATGTCTAGATGTGACTGCCTCTTGAAGAAGAGGTGCTCTCATGCTGTGCAGCTCTGTGAGGAATATGGAAACTTTTCCCACCTCTCTAATACCTTTTCTTGGCTCATTCACTAGAAGTGCCTCATGCCCTTAAACCAGCTACTATCAAGAAGCATGAGACTACCCTTATAAAACTTATACCAGCCAATAGCCAGGATTTGGAGGTGTGGCTGTTGATGAGAAGAGATACCTCAGTAAAACACAGGTTCTGTTAGAAAATATGGATGGGGCTGGGCGTGGTGGCTCACACCTGTAATCCCAGCACTTTGGAGACCAAGGCAACTGGATCACTTGAGGTCAGAAGTTTGAGACCAGCCTAGCCAACATGGTGAAACTTCATCTCTACTAAAAATACAAAAATCAGCCGGATGTGGTGGCGCATACCTGTAATCCCAGCTACTCAGGAGGCTGAAATAGGAGAACGATAGAACTTGGGAGGCGGAGGTTGCAGTGAGTGGGGATTGCGCCACTGCACTCCAGCCTGGGTGAAAAAGAGTGAGACTCTGTCTCAAAAAAAAAAAGAAAAGAAAGTATGGATGGTTAGGAATGGATTTTTGATAGGCCCACAGCTGTTTCAATCATGGTAAGAGATCTTTACTGAATTTTTTTGTGGATCACCTTCTGAGTTACATTTAGATGTTTTCTGCATCCTATATTTTAAAACCTTATTTTTTATTCATTGAGCCAGGGTAGTGACAAGGACATGGATAGAAGGACTGAGCTATGGATAGAGAATTAGTTGGCACATACTGGTAGTGACTTGACTGTCAGTCAGAAAGGGATTTGACATTCCTTATATTTTGACTGTTATACAATGAATCTGAACTAAATAAATGAATTTGTAAGCCTTTTGAAAACAATTTAATGCCTAAATTTCTTGTGAAATTTTTTTTTGATATTCAGTTTTTAAGCACTGGCATTCAGAAAATTGTTTTCCTTTCTCATTTTCAGTAGAAGAAAACCATTGTTTTTTCTGTTTTACAAATATGAAGATGTTAAGAGAAAAATCAATCCCTGTCTATATCTTATAGATTAATAAGATGTTTCGTGAAATGACTTTTGCTGTTACATTTACACAATTATAGTTACTAAAGCTACTTGTTTAAAACATGAGTAATTATTGTATGTGATAAATGAAGATGCTTTACTTCTTATATATATAAATTTAAGGACTTGACCACTTACGTTGTCTTAAGTTTTTTCAATATTTTTGCTTAAAGTGAGGCCTTATGTAACCTAGGAAGAAGCTAATTGTATACTGAATGATATCTATATCTTGCAGATATCAAACCTTCCAATATTCTTCTGGACAGAAGTGGGAATATTAAACTCTGTGACTTCGGCATCAGTGGACAGCTTGTGGACTCTATTGCCAAGACAAGAGATGCTGGCTGTAGGCCATACATGGCAGTAAGTGTTAAGTCCAGGCCTTCTTGTTTGATAGTCATTGCACAGAGAGCCTGTGTTCTTTTGTGCTGACCATTAGTCATGCGATTTTACCATGAAACTGCTAGAATATTTCCCTTACCCTTAGGCCCATGCTCAGGTCCTAGCATCTCCATGAAACTTTGCTAAGTTATCCCAGTCAGCTCCTGTTTTCATTGTCTTGCTTTATTTCTCTTATTTGGTATTTAGCAGTTGTGGTCTTCTCTGATTATTGTTTGTTCATTATATTCAATTCAACTCATTAAGCAGATGGTAACTTCTCAGAAAGTTCCCACCATCCCTTAGTGAGACAAATGGGAAGCCTTGGGTTCATAGCAGAATTCACTGTGTGTTACAGAGTCTAAAGCTATATGTTTTGAATATTGTCAGTCCCTGTTTTGGGGGTAGATGAAGCACACCAACAAATGCAGAAGTCGAGGCCTTCAGTATTTTGCAACCTGGAGCCTCTTTTCCTGCAAAGAGACAGATGTACACTATCCATCCATAGATATCACACTCATCTTACCCCAGTATATTTGCATACAGTGTTCCTACAGCCTGGATTTTGATCTATATTTGAATAAGAATTTAGTGTCTGTATTTCAGACATTTCCTGAGGTGTTGATGTCTTTCTTTAATGTTGCCATGGTTCTTTGGGGACCAACACACTACTAAATGTGACACAGGCCAGGCGCGGTGGCTCACACCTGTCATCCCAGCACTTTGGGAGGCCCAGGCAGGAGGATCACGAGGTCAGGAGATCGAGACCATCCTGGCTAACATGGTGAAACCCCATCTCTACTAAACATACAAAACAAAATTAGCCAGGCATGGTGATGGGCGCCTGTAGTTCCAGCTACTCGGGAGGCTGAGGCAGGAGAATGGCTTAAACCCGCAGGACAGAGCTTGCAGTGAGCCGATATTGCACCACTGCACTCCAGCCTGGGCGACAGAACGAGACTCCGTCTCAACAACAACAGCAACAAATGTGACATGTAAGATTTTGTGGTTGTTTCTTGAGGCCTTCCTGCCAACAGCATTTCTTTCCATCTTTGTAGGCTCTTTTCAACTAAAGATAAGCTTAGAATTGAATAAAATTTTTCTTTTTCTTTGTTTCCTCCTTGATATATATGTTTTCAAATCTAGTGCTATAAATAATAAAAATGTAAGAGTCACAGGCTAGATATTATAGGTGTTCTATATTGTTTGTGAATGGATAGGCTTAGTGCTACTACAAATTTCAACTTACTACATTTTTCAGTCCTCTTTTGGTTTTGTTGTATCTTCCCATATCACTTTTTCTTCAGATGAACACGTAAAAGGGGTATGTGTGTGTGTGTGTGTGGGTAGACACCTAACCTGCGTGGTAAGACCTTCTTTTAAACTTTTGGTTTTGTGGATGTTGACTGGCTGGGCAGATTTCTGGACTCAGTTTGGAAGATCATTTGTTATCATTGATAACTAGGGACAAATGGTATAATAGTTTCAAAGGCAAGAAATAAAAATAATTAGACATGGAGCATTGGGAAATGTGATTTACATATTTATTAAGGATACCCTGAGAATGAACTGAAATTGTTATCTACAGTTTTAGGGCTTGTCTCAATACTAACAGTGACTAAATGTTTTTTGTTGTGTGACACTAAGAATTATATTTGATGGAAGCAGGCTTTGAAAATGCAATTGAAGCCCAGATAAAGTAGAATACTTTGAATTCAGCTTTTAAAGAAAGATGCAGACTTTCTTTAAAACAGACTTTCTTCATTCTTGTGCAGTGATATGCTTTGCAGGCCCAGGAGATGTAAGACTTCTGTTTTCCTGCTGACCTTCATCTGTGGAACACAAAGGCTGATAAACTCTTCGCCTCTAATCTTTACTGGACCAAACGAAATTCTTCTGTCCATTCTCATCTTTCAAAGCCTATTTAGATAGACAAGAACCTAATGTTAATTTTAAAAGCCTTCAAGTGGTTTGACTTTTCTTCAGACATTGACAAAACATGTTGGAGGTATATCATTTTATTTGAGATTTATAATTGTCTTTAGTCCACAGGACTTAGGATTACTCATTAGATTGTGCAACATAAAAAAGTAAATAAAATGTAGAGTTTACACATAAATTTTCCCATAACTGGATTTCCTGTAAACATTTTCCCAACTCCATACCCTCATATAGGTACACAGTCTTATGTTGCTTAACCACAGGAATATGTTCTGAGAAGTGTGTCGTTAGGCGATTTTGTTGTGCAAAATCATAGAGTGTACGTACACAAACCTAGATGGTATAGCCTACTACACACATAGGCTAGATGGTATAGCCTGTTGCTTCTAGTCTACAAGCCTATATAGCATGTTACTGTACTAAATACTGAAGGTAGTTATAGCACAACAGTAACTATTTGTGTATCTAAATATAAAAAAGATAGGTCAAAATATGGCAAAAAGGAGGTAGAGGCAACACTGCGGAGGAAAGATGGAAGACTACCAGGCTGCAGAGGAGACTGCTTTTGTCGTTGATGAGTTGAGCAGATTGTAAAAGAGGCTATAGAAAGCGCAATTGGTGGTAACGCTTATCAACACAGCAAAGTGAATCATGGACCACAAATATAGTAGAAAAAACTTCAAGCCAACTCAACAAGCTGGGAGAACCACTGAAATACGTTGTGACCTGTGTAATTATGCAAAAGAACGCAGCTGGATTACATGCGGCAAGTTCCTGCTTCTGGGACAGCTCTGCTGACAGGAGCTGCACTGTGCGATGGGAGAATAAAACCATGTACTGCATCGTCGGTGCCTTTGGACTGGGTATTGGACCTCCTAGTCCAGCCGATGACCTTCCTCCGGTAGTTCATCTTCTAACACCAGCTATGAATTCAGTGAACTCTTTTCTCGTTCTTTTTAAGTTTGTTTTGTGGCACTCTCAAAATGTAGAGGAAAAAAACAAATGACTGCACTGTTACATGAACTGTGTACTAAACTCAGATGACCCTGTAGGTCACCTGCAGCCTGCGTTGCCACTTGTCACTCTGAATATTTCTTTTCAAAGGTGCTAAAATCTGAAATCTTCTAGTGTGAAACTTGCTATCCTCTCTGAAATGATTCAAATACACTAATTTTCCATACTTTATACTTTTGTTAGAAAAAATTATTCAAATCTAAAAAAATATGATATGAAGAATAAATAATGGTTCACTGATAGAAGGCACTTATCATGAATGGAGCTTACAGGACTAGAAGTTGCTCTAGATGAGTCAGTCAGTGAGTGGTAAGTGAATTTGCAGGCCTAGGAGACTACTGTAGACTTTATAAACACTGTACGCTTAGGCTACACGACATTTATAAAAAATTTTTTCTTCAATAATAAATTAAACTGAGTGTACTGTAACTTTTTTATTTTATATACTTTTTAATTAACATTTTTAAAACTTTTTTGTATTAACACTTAGCTTAAAACACACACAGCCGTACAAAAATATTTTCTTTCTTTATATCTTTATTCCATAAGGCTATTCTGTTCATTTATTTATTCTTTTTAAACTTTTTTGTTAAAAACTAAGACATCATTCTAGGCCTATACATGGGCAGGATCGTTAATATCACTGTCTTCTACATCCACATCTTGCCCCACTGGAAGGTCCTCGGAGACAGTAACATGCAGGGAGCTGTCATCTCCTTTGGTACCAATGCCTTCTTCATAATACCTCCTTGAAAGACCTGCCAGAGGCTGTTTGATAGTTAACTTTTTTTTTAATAAGTAGAAGGACATCAGGTATAGTGTACTGTGCATAATTGTATGTGCTATACTTTTAAATGACTGGCAGTGCAATAGGTTTGTGTAAAACAGCATCACAAGTGTGAGTAATGTGTCGCTCTATGTTATGAGGGCTATGGTGTCATTAGGAGATAGGAATTTTTCAGCTCCATTATAACCTTATGGGACAGCCTTTGTATATATGGTCTGTCGTTGACAGAAATGTTGTTTTGCAGCACGAGACAATTTCTGTATGTGGGTATGGATGTGCCATACCACCTGAAAGTAAGTTGCAGATGTCATGCATTTTATTCTAAACACTTCAGTGCATATCTCCCAAGAAAAAGACCATTCTTCTACATAACTGTGATATCATTACCACACCTAAAAAAACAAACAAGAATGTCATCTTTGAGTATCCCCATTCCAAAAATTCAAAACCCGAAATGCTCCACAATATGAAACGTTACCAGCACCAGTATGACCCAAGTTGAAAATTCACCTGACCTTATGCGATGGGTCACATTCAAAATGCAGGTGCACCACACCTTGTTTATGCAGTGTTCCCAAGGTATAAAAGACCCTTGTAGCTCCCTTTAGCTGCAATATATCTTTTCCACACATGCCCAGATTTTCCCCACATAAGCATGCCTACAAAGGGTAATAAAATGGCATGTATGCAGGTCAGATGTGCTAATGACAGATTCCACACTAGACCCCACATGGGGCCAAGACCTACCTGTACCTTACTCATTATATAATTTTTTTTTGTTTGCTTGCTCATTTTTTGCTCAGTAGCTTAAAGATAATGTTGAAAATGTCAAAGAGGCCTGCAGATACCCCTAGAGAGACAGCAGTTTGTTAAAGGGGAAGTGTTTATGTTTATAGCACAGAAAGTCAAGCTGTTAGAGAAACTGGACAATGGTGTAAGTGCGAAATGTCTTACAGAAAAGTGTGGTGTTGGTATGACCACCATATATGACCTGAAGAAACAGAAGGAGAAACTGCTGAAATTCTGTGCTGAAAGTGATGAACAAAAGTTACCGAAAAATAGAAAAACACCACCTATAGCTGAAAATGAAGATCTTGATAATGAATTGAAAGAATGGATCTGTCAGACTCGCAGTGAACACATGCCACTTGATGGCATGCTCGTCATGAAATGAGCATCTACCATGATGACCTGAAAACTGAAGGGAACCGTGAAGATTCAACAGGCTGGTTATAGAAATTTAAGAAAAAACATAGCATTCACTTTTTAAAGATTTCTGGTGATAAAGCATCTGCTGATCGTGAAGCAGTGGAGAACTTCATTGATGAGTTCACCTGGGATAGTGATGATGAAAATTCAACATCAGAACAGGTATAATGCTGAGGAAACACCAGTGTTTTGGCATTATTGCCCCAGAAAGACACTACAGCTGATGAGACCGCCCCTGCAGGATTTAAGGATGCCAAGGGCAGAAAAACTGACGGGATGTGTTAATGCAGTAGGCACGTATAGGTATAAATCTGTAGGAGACAAAATCTTGCATCCTTCCTGTTTGCAGGAAGTGAATGTCTTACCAGTCCATTATTATGCTAATCAAAAGGCCTGGATCACTCGGGATACCTTTTCTGATTGGTTTCATAAACGTTTTGTACCGGTGCCTTATGCTCATTGCAGGGAAGCTGGACTGAAAGAAGACTGAAAGATTATGTTACCCATTGACAACTGTTCTCCTTATGCCGCAACCGAAATTCTCATAAAAATTAATGTTTATGCCATGTACTTTCACCCAAATGTGACTTCATTAATTCAGCCGTGTGACCAAGATATCCTTAGGTCAGTGAAGGGTAAATATAAAAACAGTTTCTTGAACATCATGCTAGCGGCAGTGAACAAAGGTGTGGGTGTGGAAGGTTTGCAGAAGACATTTAGCATGAAGGATGTCATATATGCTGTTGCCAGGACTTGGCCAGCCCTCTGGCCTGTGACTGTTCAGTGGTGGTGATGATGATGATGATGATGATGAAGAATAAGGTAGTGACTTGGATGGATTCTATATATTAAAGTGAGAAAAAATGATATCTGACCTCCTTTTATATGTAAAAAATACATCTTTCGAGTCTGTCAGTAAACTGAAAGAAGTGGATATCAAGGAAGTTTTTATTACCAAGTAATGAAGCTTCAGTTTTTCATTTATTGACCAATGATGAAATAGCTGAAATGGTTCTGAATCAAGTGATGATGAAGATGACGTTAACACCGAGGAAGAAATGCCCATAGAAAAAACACACATTCAGCATATCAAAAGAAACTGTCAACAGATTAAATGGACAGCCTACAGAATGGAAGGAAATATATACAAACTATGCATCTCACAAAGTTCCAATATCCCGCATCTATAATGAACTTAAATTTATAAGAAAGAAAACAACCTATTAAAAAGTGAGTGAAGGACATGAACAGACACTTTTCAGAAGAAGACATGCATGCATCCAACAAGCATATGAAAAACACAATGTCACTGATTAAGAAATGCAAATCAAATGAGATTTGTCTCACACCAGTCAGAATGGCTGTTAAAAAAAGTCGAAACAGCAGATGCTGGTGAGGTTATGGAGAAAAGGGAGTACTTATATACTGTTGGCGGAAATGTAAACTAATTCAAGCATTGTGGAAAGAAGTGTGGCGATTCCTCAAAAAGCTAAAACAGAATTGTCATTCAACTCAGCGGTTCCATTACTGGAATTGGGTATTTACCAAAAGGAATAGAAGTCATTCTGTCATAAAGACACATACACACATATGTTCGTTGCAGTGCTGTTGACAATAGCAAAGACATGGAATCAACCTAAATGCCCATCAGTGGAAGACTGGATAAAGAAAATGTGGTACATATATACTGTGGAATACTCTGCAGCCATAAAAAAGAATGAGAGCATGTCCTTTGTGGTAACATGGATGGAGCTGTAGGCCATCCATTAATATCTAAGGATACTTAGCAAACTAATGCAGAAATAGAACCAAATACCACATGTTCTCACTCATAAGTGGGAGCTAAATGATGAGAACACATGGACACAAAGAGCAACAAAACAGACAGTGGGGCCTACTTGAGTGTGGGAGGTGGGAGAGGATCAGAAAAAATAACTGTTGGGTACTAGGCTTAGTAACTGGGTGACCAAATAATCTGTACAACAAACCCCTGTGGCATGAGTTTATCTGTATAACAAACCTGCATGTGTAATCCTGGGCCTAAAATAAAAATTAAAAAAAAATAAAAATTAGGCCGGGTGCAGTGTTGATGCCTGTAATCCCAGCACTTTGGGAAGCCAAGGTAGGCGGATCACTTGAAGCCAGGAATTCAAGACCAGCCTGGCCAACGTGTGAAACCCCATCACTACTAAAAACACAAAAATTAGCCAGGCACAGTGGAACACGCCTGTAATCCCAGCTACTCAGGAAGCTGAGGCATAAGAATTGCTCGAACCTGGGAGGCGGAAGTTGCAGTGAGCTGAGATTGTGCCACTACACTCCAGCCTGGGCAACAGAGCAAGATTCTATCTCAAAAAACATATATAAATAAAAGGGAAAGAAACTAAAAACTAAAACTAAAAATAAATGGAAACAAACTCCCTCATCCCCCCCCCCAAAAAAAAATGCTCTTGATGAAAATGTGTAATATTAAAGGATTAGAGCAGTATGCATTCATAACACAACAGGAAATCGTGTCAGTTTATAAAGTTTAAGAGAGACTTCTAAGACAAAAACCATTGTTAATGAGTTAGATGACTTGGGAGGAAACATTTACAAAGCCATCTAGCAGAATGCCTCCTCATTACTAAAGGACCCACTTCTGGCCCCTCAGATGCTTCTGATGTTTCTTCTCACCTAAAAAAAAAAAGTGTCCAGTAGCCTCGTAATCAAAACACAGCATGGTAGTTGGAGGCCGAAAGCCTGCAGCTGTTTGTTGTTCCTGCTGTTCAACAGCTGATGCGGGTATTCTGGCGATGCTGCTGTGCTGCTTAGTTCCCCAGAACTCATTGTTTTTCACTGTATTAATGATACATCGTATTTTTTCCTGTTAAGTATTTATGTGTGAACAAGTGTAACATAATGATTGCTTATTAATAGCATGTAAATTCCGAGTCCGGAATGATGGTGATGCCTAGCAACCACAGATTGTCTACCTGGGTGGCTGAGATAGTGACACTTTTGCTTTTTGGTGGTTCAGTGTACACAAACTTTGTTTCATGCACAAATTTATTTAAAATACAGTATAAAATTACCTTTGGGCTATATATATAGGTGTATATGAAAGATAAATTTCATGTTTAGACTTGGATCCCATCCCCAAGATATTATGTACACGCAAATATTCCAGCATTTGAAAAAATCCGAAATCGAAACTCTCAGGTTCCAAGCATTTTGGATGAGGATTTTGGATGAGGAATACTCATTCCGTATTATCTAATACATAGTTCATCCTCAGATTTCCCATATGTCAAAAAAACTATTTTTTAGCTGTCAATCCAGGGTCACGTTAAGATTCCACATTGATTTTAGTTGTTACATTCTTTATTTTAATATATACTGAGCTTGATCATTCTTTTTTCTGTGACATTGGTGGTTTTGGAAGTGTTTTCAGAAAGTCTCGCATTCTTATAATATCTGATTGTTCCCTCATGATTAGATTCAGACTACAACTATTTTTAGACATGCATTCTTCATGTATGAGGAGTGCTTTTTATTGCATAACATTGCAAAGCACATAATGGTTACTATTTGTAATGTTTACAGACATGCCTTTCTAAAAAGCAGTTAAAACAGTTGCAGAATAGAAACTGGTATGTTCCTCTGTTCATTTAGGTCTTGCTATCTCTCAGCAGTGTTTTGTAGCTTTCAGTGTGCAGCTTTTGAAGACCTTTTACATTTATTTCTAAGGAATTAATGGGTTTGTGATACTATGAAAGGAAAATAAAAACTTGGGACCCCGATTTACTATGCCAAAACAAAAAATTCAGCTGAAAGCTGAGTGATGTAAAAAAAAAAACTGCCTTTCCTTTTGTTCTTAAGCAGATAGCTACAGATAAAGTGTTAAATATCTCCACAGGTAGTTCCTTTGTTCACCTTATCTTATTTAAGCGCTGACTTACTAAGGATGAGAGAAATACATAATTGACTATTCCCGTACTTGCCCCTTTTCTCTTGCAACATATGGATTCAGTAATGTGACTACACCCTCCCTCTTCCCCCTGCTGCCTGCTTTTCCTCTTTAAATATTGAAGCCTTCGAAATCATATTTGGAGAAAGGCACAAACTTCCCTCTCAGGCATGTCCTTTGTCCTTGGCAAAATAAATTTTTAAATTGATTGAGACCTGTCTCTGATTTCTTTTTGCCTTAGAATACTGTTATTGGGAATGGAATTAAAAATATTTTCCAATATCTTGCTATTATTATATAGAAATACAGCTACTTTGCATGTGTTAACATTGGCTCCTGTGACCTTGCTAGTTTAGTTTTACTATTAGTCTCAGTAGGAATTTTCTGTGTCTGTGAATAAAGGTAATGCTTGTTTTCCCCCTTGCCTTTCTATACTGGCTGGTCCTCCAATATAATGCTGAATAGTAATAATGATAGTTAATATATTTGCCTTATGCCCAATATTAATTAAAAAGAAAGCGTTCTATGTTTCACCAGTAAGTATGATGTTAACTCTTGCTAATTTTAGATGCCCTTTATGGAAATGAAGATGTTTTCTTCTCTTAGTATGTTGTTATTTCTGTTGTTATTAGTGGGTTTTAAATTTTGTCAGATGCTGATTCTACTTTTATTCAGATGATCACATTATTTTCCTCCATTCTATAAATAATGGTGCATTGCATTGATTTTCAAGTATTAAGCTAGTATTGTATTCTTGAGATAAACTCTACTTGGTTATGATACATTACCTCTTTGTATATTGCTGGATTAGATTTGCTCCTATTTTGTTACTTTTGTGTCTTTGTGTACAAGGGCTATTATCTTGTAATGGCTTCGTCGGGTTTTCAAAAATGGTTATGCTGGCCTCATGAAATGAGTTGGGAAGCATACCCCCTCTCACTTTTTTGAAAAAAAATGTTGTGTAAGGCTAGTGTTATTTCTCGCATATTTGAAAAGAGTTCACCAGTGAGCCCATCTGGGTGTGGACTTTTCTTTCTGGGCAGGTTTTTAATAACATTCATTAAGTAACATGGTTTAAAGGTTATTCACACTTTGATATTCTTTTTGGTAGGTTTTCATTTTCACAAAATATTTCTATTTCATCTGTTTCTATAAGAACAGTAGTAATGTCCTCTCTTTCATTCTGATTTTAGTAACTGGAATCTTTTTCTGTGGGTCAGTCTAGCCAAAGGTGTGTCAATTTTAATGATCTTTCCAAAGTACTGTTTTGGTTTTCTTGACTTTTCTCTATTATTTTTCTATTCCTGTTTTACTTGTCTTCACTTTACTTTTTCTTACGTTCTTCCTCCTGCTTGCTTTGGGTTTCATTTGTTCTTTTGTTCTAATCCTTTAAGCTATAAAGTAGCTTTGATTTGAGATGTCTTGTCTTCTAATGTATGCATTTTACATTATACATTTTCTTCTGAGCACTACTTCTGCTATATCCCACAAATTTTGATAAGTTGTAGTTTCATTTTCATTTACTTCAAATTTTTAACTATTTCTTGAGACTTTTTTGATTCATATATCATTTAGAGGTGTGTTGTTAAATCTCCAAATATTTGAAGACTTCGCAGATATCTTCCTGCTACTGATTTCTAATTTTTTTTTTTTTTGTGATCTGAGAACATGCCTTGCATGCTTTCTGTCTTTTAAAACAAGGTATGTTTTATGCTCCAGAATGTGGTCAGGATTAAGGAATGTTCCATACTAGTTTGGGGAAAATGTTGATTTTGATGTTGTTGGATGGAGTATTTTTTCTCTTGGTTGAATATCTGGGATTTTAATATGTACCTTAACAGGCAAATACATATATGTACAACAAAAAAAGTAAATAGCTTACAGTGAATTGTATGCAGCACAGTACTCATGCTCAAAGCAATATACAGAAGTCTTTAAAGTAGTTGGTACTCACAGGCAGAGAATGTAATACAGTCAACTGTTACGCTTCTGTGGACATTTCTTTCAATAGCAGTTACTCTCAGACTTGGCGAAGGATCCATTGTCAACTCTGTGCCACCAAGACCTTCTCTCTCTCTTCCCTGTCCCTGACACATCATTTAGATGGTCCCTAATTTCAAGGAAATGTAAAGATGTTCCTTTCACAGAAATTACTAAAAATGATTTCTGCTGTACATATGATAGGATAATATATTACTGTCTTGGTAGTGCTTTAATTTGGCTACAAATGACTAACAGACAAATATCTTTACACATATGTGTAGTGATAAATTTAGCTTTATTGTGAAGTAGGGGTGGAATAATTGTGATAAATTTAGCTCTTGTTTTGCTTTTGTGTCTCAAATATATTGTGGTATGGCCTCATCCACTGAACAAAGTCTTTTTTTTTTTTTATACTTTAAGTTCTAGGGTACATGTGCATAACGTGCAGGTTTGTTACATATGTATACATGTGCCACGTTGGTGTGCTGAACCCATTAGCTTGTCATTTACATTAGGTATATCTCCTAATGCTATCCCTCCGCCCTCCCCGGTCCCCACAATAGGCCCCCGTGTGCAATGTTCCCCTTCCTGTGTCCAAGTGATCTCATTGCTGAACAAAGTATTTTAAAAATCAAAGACAGTCTTTTTTGTTTGTTTGTCACTCATTGCCACAAATGTGGCCTTGTATTTCTTTTTTTTTTTTTTTACATTTTTTTTATTTTTTAATTTTTTTTTTTGAGACGGAGTCCCATTCTGTCGTCCAGGCTGGAGTGCAGTGGCGTGATCTCAGCTCACTGCAAGCTCCACCTCCTGGGTTCACGGCATTCTCCTGCCTCAGCCTCCCTAGTAGCTGGGACTACAAGCACCCACCACCACCCCCGGCTAGTTTTTTGTATTTTTAGTAGAGACGGGGTTTCATCGTGTTAGCTAGGATGGTCTCGATCTCCTGACCTCATGATCCGCCTGCCTTGGCCTCCCAAAATGCTGGGATTACAGGTGTGAGCCACCGCACCTGGCGACCTTGTAATTGTTTATGTTTTCAAGTTTTCCTCCTTTCTCTCCCTCTTCCCTCAGCTTCAGCTTTGTAAATGCTTTTGAGTCTTTGAGGGGAATAGTTAAATGAATTGCTTGGTGTTCTCTTTGTGGAAGTAGCCGTTAAGTTTTTTGTTGTTGTTTTTGTAATAATGATGACTTCCTATTACTTCCAGTCTGACCCTAGACATGGATTTCTCTAGGAATATACTGGCATTTTGGCTATCTACCTAGCTGTTGCTTCCATTTGCTTATTCCTTGAGAGTAAAGCAATTAATAACTTACGCTTGTCTTTACGTTCCAGCCTGAAAGAATAGACCCAAGTGCATCACGACAAGGATATGACGTCCGCTCTGATGTCTGGAGTTTGGGGATCACATTGGTATGTTTATGCTGATTCAACCTTGCCACAGTAGTGTAACAATAAGAAATTTAGAAGTGAAAGAAAACTTAATGAGACTTCCCCCCTCATTAACAACTATAATCACAGATACTATGATTTTAAGTTGCTGGAAAAAAAAATGTATTTATTTACCTTAAAAATCAAATCAGACTTGATTATTTCCCTTGAAGTTATGTGACGTGTCTAGAGCCCTTTAATGTTTTAGCTGGATCTCTTGGCCACAGATAATAGGAGTCAACTATTATCTGCAACTGCACTAAGAATTGGAAAAGGAGAAGCCAGCTTACCTGCCGTCAATTCTTTGATGAAGGCACATCGGCTTCTCCCTTTTCAGGCAAGGTGTAGTATGTCCAGTAGTACTGTATATAGTGCGTATATTAATTATACATATTTTTATATGTGGAAAATAGTTTCTACTTGGAATTTTCTATTCACTGAATAGAAAAATTACAAGTGAATGAGCTGAAAGTAATTCCGTTTTTGAGGGACAGTATATTAGTCCATTCTCACACTACTGTAAAGAATTACATGAGGCTGGGTAATTTATGAAGAAGAGAGGTTTAATTGCCTCACAGTTAACGCAGGTCATACAGGAGCAGGGGAGCGAGAAAGCGAAGGGGAAGGTGCCAGACGCTTTTAAACAACCAGGTCTCATGAGAACTCTATCATGAGTCAGCACTAGGGGGATGGTGCATTAGAAACCACCCTCATGACCCAGTCACCTCCCACCAGGCCGCTCCTTCAACACGTAGGGATTACAATTCAACATGAAATTTGGGCGGGGACACAGAGCCAACAGACAAGAACTACCTAGGTGATAATTCTAAATGAAAGTTCTACCTTAGAACCACACTGAGAAAGACTAATAAGAAAACTACTTAATTTGCAACAAGCAAGCGCAATTATATAAACTCTTCTTTCTTACCTATGGACTCTGTTGAAATTTTGGTTTCATTTAAAATATCTGTATCAGTTCAGGCTGCTCTAACCAAGTGCTGACCTCTGGGCTATAATCTTAACAAGAACAGAAATTTCTCACAGTTTCGGAGGCTGGAAAGTCCAAGATCAAGGCACTGACAGATTTGGTGGCTAGTGAGGGCTTGCTTCCTGGTTCATAAATTTACAGCCATCTTCTTGTTGTGGTCTCACATGGTAGAAGGGGCAAGAGAGCTATCTGGGGTCTTTCTTACAAGGGCACTAATTAGATTCATGAGGGTTCCACCCTTCCCAAAGATCCACCACCAAATACCATCACATTAGGGATTAGGCTTCAACATATGAATTTGTTGGGGGGTGGGGACACACGAACATTCAGTCTCTAGCAGTATCTTTGCTCATTTCCTTTTTACCAAATTTTGTTTTGAAGTCTTACGTTTGTTTTCTTGTGCTTGCTGTTCTACGAGGACTTGCTGGGTTTTTCTGATTTGGGGTAGCTTCTTTAGCTGCTTCTACATTGAAGGTGAATTTTGTATCCCTAGATGAGGCTATCCTGTAGGTAGGCAGGCCAATCCTCTTCTTTCATTTTCTCCCATTTTCAGTTTTTACTACCTAAGACTCTGTAGCCCAGAAATACACAGGTTCAGAGCAATGAGCTTTTTTTGTAGCTTATTAAATAATCTTCATGTGTTCATTGGTGTTATATGTTTCTAGAATCTTCTCTGTCATCAGAAACACATACCCTTGTTAGTTATTCTTGATGAATCATATTGCCAGGCCTAGAGAATTCTTTGTATAGAGAGTTGAAGGCTGACAGCTCACTTCTGCAGAGGACTTCGTTTACTTTACTTTGTGACCAAATATAGGAAATACCTTCTGGAATCTTTTCTCATTGTGAAGCCAACCAGCTAAAGAAGAGATTCTTTCTTCTTTAGACAGGAGAGAACATGGATCTTGGGCATCTTTTAGGTTTGGCAGCTGGTCCCAAAGACTGCAGCAAGACCTAGAGCTTCCAGCTGAGGCAACTATTTGCATATACAGGATATTTACAATTCAGAAATACTTATCTATGACTAAACAATTACGTTTTAAAAGCAAGTATGTACTTTCTTACAGAAAGAAAATTTTGTTTTGTGAAAGGTTTTAACAAAATTTTTTAGCAAGTTTAAGTACTTTTAGCTAAACCTTGTTGTTTGAAAGGTATTCTGTACTTATAGTTGGTTCATAATTTGTTTTTCATAAGGATAATCTTATAAAAATTATGGAATGTATGAAATTAATTTCTAAGATCCTAAGTCCTTTATTTTATGATATGCAGCCAATTTTTCTTTCTATTATTAAAACACAGGAAGGAATCTAATGAAGTTATTCCTAATTCTGTGAATAACCAGGAAGGTTTACATCTTGAAAAGCATTTATAATTTTAACAGAAAGAAACCTCAGCTAAAGGAATACATTTTCTGTGTGTGTATGCATGAATGCCTGCTTACTTTTGTACACACGTGTGTGTAATGAGAAACAACAGTGAGCTGACAGAGGCATCTTTTAGGAAGGAAACGGAATCAGTGTTCTGAGAGTTCTCTCTTCCTGTATGCCATCTTCCTTTGTAATATGTTTGGAGCCTCATCCTCATGTATCAGTCCCCTGTCAGTGCATGTAAAATGGGATTCATTATGCGATGGTGCAGATTTAGATACATTTCTTGGAAAAAACAAAATTTGTAGTGTTTTTTTGTTTGTTTGTTTGTTTGTTTTGAGACTAGAGTCTCGCTCTGTCGCCCATACTGGAGTGCAGTGGCATGATCTCGGCTCACTGCAAGCTCCGCCTCCCAGGTTCATGCCATTCTCCTGTCTCAGTGTCCAGAGTAGCTGGGACTACAGGCTCCCACCACCACGCTCGGCTAATTTTTTTTTATTTTTTTATTTTTAGTAGAGATGGGGTTTCACTGTGTTAGCCAGGATGGTCTCGATCTCCTGACCTCGTGATCCACCCGCCTCAGCCTCCCAAAGTGCTGGGATTACAGGCGTGAGCCACTGCGCCTGGCCTAATTTGTAGGTTTTCATTATTTTTCAGAGCAGAAAGGGAGGTAGATGAGAATATGATTCACTGGTTATTAGAGAATATTTTTGACCCTTGATGGGATTGGGACATACGTTAGACTCTTCAGATCTCTTCTGGTGTAGCTTAGAAGTACTGTCCAGAGCCCTTTATTGGGGCTTCAGGGTGCAGGGTTTGACCCTGACTTGATTTCTTCACTACTTGTACAATTTGGTTATGGTTGAAATTGCAGTAACTACAGAATAGCTGTAGAGCAGGATTTGCACATTGTTTCCTCCAAGCTCAGATTGGGCTTTTGTTTGTTGGATGTTCTTTTGCCTTAAAAAGGAATCTAACCACTATTCTGGACCAAGGCCTTCTTCTAAGATGGCTAAAAATTGTGCATATTCTATACTAAAATAGTTCTAAAACCAGTCTTCCAGACTTTCTAAAGAAGTCAGAACCAGAGGCTGCCCTGGAGCATGCATTGTAGGGACATTGTCTAGGCTGAAGTTTCGTGTTCCCATGTATTCCAAGTCCTTGAATTTGGTTAATTCAGAATTCTCTATATGATCTTGATTTCTAAATGTAACTTCTACTTAGCCTTTATGATTCTAAAGATTCCTTCCCAAACTAACCTGTGTTTAATTCAAGGCTTTACAAGAGTATTGCTTGTAGTTTAGATTTTTTTGTGGCCATTCCAGTGGAGAGTAGTAAATAATGCCTAGTGTATTTTGCTCTTTCCTCTTTGTTCTCTTTAGTATGAGTTGGCCACAGGCCGATTTCCTTATCCAAAGTGGAATAGTGTATTTGATCAACTAACACAAGTCGTGAAAGGAGATCCTCCGCAGCTGAGTAATTCTGAGGAAAGGGAATTCTCCCCAAGTTTCATCAACTTTGTCAACTTGTGGTGAGTACCTGATTTATGAATGGTCGGACATGCATGGTGAGAATAGTGAGATTTACTTGGTCTTAGCAGCACATGGAGGAAGGGGACCCTTGGTCACATCACCGTGCTTTTTAAGCTGGGACTCTGGATCACTGTGGCTGTATGGAAGGTTACAGCTAGCTGGGAGAGGCATCACCTTCTTATTCTGCTACTCAGGTATTGGTGAAAAACAGCCATGAGTGGTGGAGAAGCTGCTGTATCCAGACTTCCAGTACCCTGGTACAAGAAATACCAGGTTAAACTTCTAGGTGAGACTGATCATCTTACTCTAATGTGGTTCTCACAATGCAGTTGCACCAAAATCACCTGGAAGCATTTACTGAATCAAGACCTTGCCAGATCAGACTTTCAGGGTTGGATCTCTGTTCTGACATAACATAGAAAACAGTTGGGTTTATGTAGTAGGGTCACATCCACACGCAAAGTGTAGTTGGTAGAACTATATATCTTTGCTCTCTGAAACCTTACTCCAAGGAAGGTGTGAACCCCACACCTGTTATTGTTTGTCCACCTAATAGTTTGTTGTGTGTGTATGTGCAGCACCTAAGAATAAACATATGCATATATGGAAGTAATATAATCATGCTTTTTATACTGTTTCAGTTTTTATTTTAAATAAAATAGTTTTGTGTTATCATTTGAATATTTTGACATTTATTTTGTTTATCCAACATGATTTAAATGTAAGACATGCTGTGAACAAAAAGCCTCAGAGCATTTTGTGTATCTTCTGTTTATTCCTGAAAATACCTTTTTGTTTCTCATAATTTTTTCCTGCCAAGATTGCGATATCTCTCTACTCATTTTAGGTCTTATAGACTTATATTAGGGTCTAACATTGCCCTCCTCTGTATGAAAAATTTAAAAATATTTGTTTGACTATAGTTTTTAAGTCTCTTTTATCTTCTGTAACCAAATTCTACTTTTGTGTTGATTTTTCAGAGGGGAGAGAAATACTTCAAGATTTTCTAGGTAGAAGAAGGACATAAGGATGACTCAAATTGGCTGCTTCCTCCTTTTAAAAAACAATCAATTCTTTATTAATTTGCACACAATATGGATAGTTTATAATTGCAGAAATGTGATCATTTTATGTATTTCATTTTTATGAAATATTTGCTTAAAAGAATCTGTATAAGTCATAGAGTATAATATCTAAAATGATCACCTGTGAACCTTCCATCATGGTTGCTTTCTTTTTAATTCCTTGATATCTTTATTGGTTTTGTTCTGTATGTGTTGATACTTATACATGTTTGTTTCTGTTTCCCTTGATGCCATAGTAGAGTGACAGTTTTAGACATTAGAGTCTCGTTGTTTTCCCTGAGTAGGTTCATAGTTCCATGTCATTGCAAATCGTTAAAGTCTACATTGAAGGATACTTATGTTTATAATATGCTCATATTAGATCTCCATATTTGTCCATTCTTTCTGCCACTCCTTGTCTTGGACATTGCCTGTAATCTCTGACCTGGATCATTCAGATTTCTCATAATCCAATATTGATTTTCTTATAATCCAATATTGCCTTATTCCAAATTATTCCCTTTTTATTAGAGTTGCATTTTTTATGATGTATATCTGATCATGTTACTTCTCTGTCTAAAGTATGCATTCTTAACAGGGTGATATTGACCCTAAGGAGGCAAAAATTGATTTTGGAGAAATGAAAATCTTGGATTGTATAATGGTTTTTAGTCCTCCAAAGGGCCATAGAATATAAACAGATATGCACTATATCTGTCATATTTAAATTTCATGATGGGGAGGATAAGTAATGAAAAAAATTGAGAAATATTATTCTAGAAACTTCGTCTTGTCCTTAAAATTAATTAATTTAGGCTTTCAGAACCCATAATGATCTGGTGTATTTTGCTCTGGCCACATTTTTTTCTTTTCTTTTTTTTTTTTTTCTGAGATGGAGTCTCACTCAGTTACCCAGGTTGGAGTGTGGAGTGTTATGACGTGGTCTCGGCTTACTGCAACTTCCACCTCCCGAGTTCAAGCGATTCTCCTGCCTCAGTCTCCTGAGTACTGCTGGGATTGCAGGCACCTGCCACCACACCCGGCTAATTTTTTGTATTATTATTATTTTTTCTTAGTAGAGATGGTTTTCACCATGTTGGCTAGGCTGGTCTCGAACTTCTGACCTCATGATCCGCCCACCTTGACCTCCCAGAGCGCTGGGATTACAGACGAGCCACTGTGCCTGGCTTGCTCTGGCCAGATTTCTTATGACTTCCCTCTCCTTGAATGGTTTCTGCCAAACTGAATTTCTTCAGTTATGTAAATTAAAAGCACATAGAGGATAATATGGGAGAATATTTTCATTACGTTTGGGTAAAGATTTCTGAAACAGAACGTAGAGAAAGATTGATAAAATTGGATTTCATTAAAATTAAGAACTTCCATTGATTAAAAACACAACACTGAATGACATGCCAAGCCACACAGTAGGAGGAGTTATTTTTCATACCTATATTCGACAAAGGACTTATACACAGAATATGTAAAGAATACTTAAAAATGTAGAACACTTATGAAAAATAGCAACCAAAAATAACAAAATACTTGAAAGGCACTTAAAAGATAATATTCAGGAGGCCAGTAAACATACTCAATGTACTGCCTTCATTCTGCATTATTAGTAATCAGGGGAAATGCAGGTCAAAACTACAATGAAATACCACTATAATCACCAGAATGACCACAGTTTAAGATATTGACAGTAGCAAGTCTTGGTGAGGATCTGAAGCAACTGAAAGTCTCATACATAACTTGTAGGAGTATAAATCAGTACAGTTCCTTTGAAAAACAAGCAATAGTCCAGTATAGCTGATCTAATATGGTTGATGTATATACACCATGGTTCAGCAATTCAAGTTCTAACTATATACCCAACAAAAGTGTGGAGATAAATACACTAAAAGACATATATAAGAATGTCCAGAAAAGCACATTTATAACCTACTATTGGAAACTGTTTCTACAGTAGAACAGATAGTAAGTTGTAGCATTATGTTTACAGCGGTATATAGCATCAAGAAGACAGAACCATTGCTTCACTCAGCAACTTAGTAAATCTCACGAATGATGTTGAGTGAAAGAAGTAAGACAGAAAGCAGCATGTATGGTTCTATTTCTATATGAAAGTTAAAAGCAAACAATATAAGGTATTGGAAGTCAGAGTATTGTTACTTTTATTTTAGTTCTGCACTTAGGAGTTGTGTTTTCTGTATGTCTGCTTCAATTAAAAGTTTTCCTAAGATAAAAAAAGGATAAGACTTCTGGTTCAAAAGGAAGACCTTGCTGGCTGAGGTGTCTGAGCCCCCGGCATTGGGAAATGGTTGACTCATGGGTTGATAAAAAGAATTTATAGACAACAGTATAGGTTTGAAAAAGGAAAATTTATTAGAAAGAAAGCATGCTGTAGAAGAGTGCAGCGGGGCACTGAGCATGCCACAGTGAATTTTTCCTTAAGGGTATTTATGGACCTTAAAGCTTGAGGGTAATTTGGACCATATTATCCATGTAGGTCACAATAAATGATTACATTTGTAGTAATTTTTTCCTTAAAGCCAGCAAGTGTTGCACAGTGAATTTTGGCATGGCGTTCTGAAGATGTATAGAAATTCTAGTTACTTATAAAGTTTTTTGGGGAAAAAATCTGAAACCAATGCCTGCTTTAGATAATAGGGAAGTCTAATTACTTTTTGGTTTTTTGTTTGTTTTTCATATGGAATCTCGCTCTGTCGCCTGGGTGGGAGTACAGTGGCACGATCTCAGCTCACTGCAACCTCCACCTCACAGGTTCAAGCTATTCTCCTGCCTCAGCCTCCCAAGTAGCTGGGACTACAGGCACACGCCACCATGCCTGGCTAATTTTTTGTATGTTTAACAGAGATGGCGTTTCACCACGTTGGCCAGGCTGGTCTTGAACTGCTGACCTCAAGTAATCCACCTGCCTCGGCCTCCCAAAGTGCTGGGATTACAGGCATGAGCCACTGTGCCAGGCTGGGAAGTCTAATTACTTCTAATTTTCCCCAGATAAGGAATTTTGCCTCCAGATTGCCTGTTTGATAGTCATCGGGTGGTTTTTGCTCCCTTCTAAATTCCTCAGATAAGGAGTTTTTGTCTCTGGGGCCTGTTCAGTGGTCACCAAGTGATTTTGCTCTCCTCAGATCTCAGCCCACATTTTAAACCATGACCCAGATTGGAATGCAGTGGCATGATCGCAGCTTACTGCAACCTCAACTTCCCAGGCTCAAGTGATCCTCCCATCTCAGCCCTCCAAGTAGCTGGGACTACAGCAATGTGCCACTACATCTGGCTAATTTTTTTTTTTGAGACAGAGTCTTGCTCTTGTTGCCCAGGCTGGAGTGCAATGGCACGATCTCGGCTCACCGCAACCTCCACCTCTCGTTTTCAAGCGATTCTCCTGCCTTAGTCTCTGAGTAGCTGAATTACAGGCATGCACTACCACACCTGGCTAATTTTGTATTTTTAGTAAAGTTGGGGTTTCTCCATGTTGGTCAGGTTGGTCAGCTCCCGACCTCAGGTGATCCGCCCACCTCGGCCTCCCAAAGTGCTGGGATTACAGGCGTGAGCCACTGCGCCTGGCCCACCTGGCTGATTTCTTAAAACAAATTTTGTGGAGACTGTATTTCACTGTATTACTGGGTTGGTCTTAAACTCCTAGGCTTACGCAACCCTCCTGCCTTGGCCTCCTGGAGTATTGGGATTACAGGCGTGAATCACTGTACCTGGCCTGGATAAGCATTTTAAAGTGCCATTTATTTATTTAGGACAGAGTCTGGCTCCATCGCCCAGGCTGGAGTGCAGTGGCATGATCTTGGCTCACTGCAGCCTTCACCTCCCGGGTTCAAGCGATTCTCCTGCCTCAGCCTCCTGAGTAACTGGGACTACAGGCACTACACCACGCCCAGCTAATTTTTGTATTTTTAGTACAGACAGGGTTTCGCCACATTGGCCAGGCTAGTCTTGAACTCCTGACCTCAGGTAATCCGCCTGCCTCAGCCTCCCAAAGTTCTGGCATTACAGGGATGAACCACCGTGCCCCACCTAAAGTCCCTTTTAAAATGTAAAAGAGTTGGTGCAAAACGAGGACTCCATGGAGCCCTGAAATTGACTGAAATTCAGGGAGGGAAATTATGGGAGAGAAGGAAGAGTCAAAGTAAATTATGATAACCCAAGCAAATGTAGATTTGCTGTCTAAATTCATATTGTATATGGTAAAAATACTTAGAGAATTTAATTTTAAGAAAAATTACTTTTCCAAGTCCCTGGTTGGAAAGATACCCTCCTCTTGCCCCCAGTTGATGGGCAGAAGCAAAAGCAAATCATTCAGCCTAGGACTAAATGATTCCGAAAAATAAAGTTAAGTGGAATATGTAGTCCACAAAAAAATTTCAACACTCACAAAAGAAATGAGAATCAGAAACAATGGATAGTAGGAATAGATCTGCAAAGACTTCAAATATTGGAATGAAAGGAAACAAAAAATATATAAGTTTAAAGAAAAACAAAGAGGCAGCTGAGAAATATAAGCAGGGAACACGTTTATAAAGAACCAAATAGAACTTCTAGAAATAAAAAGCATAAATTAAAACAATAGCTGGATTCAACAGATTAGATATCGTTGAAGAGAGATTAATGAGCTAGAAGATAGAGCTGAAGCTCTCCCAGTAGAGAACTTTTTGAGGTGATGGAAATGTCCTGTATTCTGCTCTGTCTAGTGTGGTAGCTGCTAGCACTTGAAATGTGGCTAATGTAACTAAGGAAATACGTATTTTATTGGAATTAATTTTGCTAATGGCTACCTTATTAGTCTAAGGGGAGCTAATTATTGATAACAGGTGATTAATGTCAGCTGTAGTTTAGAAACAGAAGACAGTCAATGTTAATAGTTTAAGATTTCCACCCAAATAGCATCATAAGTTTATACACTGACATAATTTTCTGCTCCAGGAGATGAAATAGAAAAACACAAAACCAGAAAGGTATGGCAGCTTTACAAAGAAGGCAAATATCTGTGTGGGTGAAAAATGCAACAGAAATACTTAGAAAATGCTGTGTAGATCTGAAGCCATGGGCTTGCTGTATCCTAGGTCATTTTTCATTCTGGAAAATGAAAAAAATGATTTCAGTTACTTCCTGGGCCACAGCTTTAAGCAAGCTATGGTACTACACAATGACAAGCTTTAGATACCGGTTTTGCAACCAGAGGACTGGAACTGTAATTGTCCTAATATCAACATAGGAGTGGAACTTGAAAGGTCCATTACAGGACCCTGTTCAATACTGGTGGCCCTGTGAAATAGAGGCAACTGTAAAACTGCTCTATATGTGTATCCCTGGCTCCCAGTTCAGTTCATAGTGATCAGTAGGGCACTCAGACATTTGTTGAACAAATGAATGGATATGCGTGGAGGGTAAGCATGTTGTTTCAAAATGAGTCTGCAAACCAGAATTCCTAAATACTGAAGGATAATGCTAAGAAAGCATTTAACGAAATGGAACAGAAACTTACTTTTTGAGATAGATTTCTGAAATTGTCTGAAATATGCTGTAAAAGAAAATCAGTATATTTAGGATGCTTAAGGAAATAAAGGTATAGATTCAATTAAAACTGAGGAAGAAACAAATGAAGCAGTTGGAAATAGAAGTCTTGGAAATGGAAAAATCATAGCTGTTGATATGAAAGACACAACAGACTTGATGTACTCTAGACTGGAAATAATTGAAGGCAAAATTAGAGAAATAGAAAATGGAGCTGAGAAGTTCCCCCAGCATGACACCGATTATATGAAAAGCAGTAAAGAATCGGAATAGAATACCGAGTAAGAGGTTCTAAGATGCATGTAATGGAAATAGAGAAGGCAACTCTGAAAGTGCAGAAGCAATGTTTACAGAGATCATAGGGGAAAGAAAACATTTGAGAACTGATTTAGTATAGGTTTTCAGATTGAAAGTGAAGTCTGTTTATCATGTAGGATAAACAAAGGTAAAAGCTTAAAGGTAAATTTAAATATAAATTTAAAAGGTAAATTTTAATTGATATTGTGCAATTTTGCTTCAATGCATAAACGATGAAAAAGGTATAAACAAAGGTATAAGGTATATAAACTTATACCTTTATTTATCATCATTTATGCATTGAAGCAAAATTACCAAACAATATCAGGAAGAGAAAACAGATTATCTGTTAAGGATTGATAAACTGACAGCAGATTTGTTCCCAGCCACAATAGTTGCAGGAAAAAGTGGAGTCACAGCACCAGAGTGCTGAGGGAAAATAATTGTCAACCTGGTCCTAAAGTTTTATACTCAGGCACTCAAATATTCACAATAAGGAAGAAATACAGTTTTAGGAATGGGAAGACTGTGAGCTTACAATTCATAGACTGTTTTGATCCTTGAATGGTGTGGAGGTTAGGGATGCTGACCCCCTGTTCAGTCAAAAATCTGCATATAACCTTTGATTACCCCAAAACTTGACTACTAACAAATAGCCTACTGTCGACCAGAAGCCCTGCTGATAACATAGTCAATTAACATATTTGTGTATGTATTATATACTGCATTATTACAATGAAGTAAGCTAGAGAAAAGAAAATATTATTAAGAAAATCATAAGGAAGAGAAAATACATTATTCAGTAAGTGAAAGTGGATCGTCATAAAGATCTTCATCTTTGTCTTCACATTGAATAGACTGAGGAGGAGGAGGAGTTGGTCTTGCTATCTCGGGTGGCAGAGGCAGAAGAAAAATCCACATATAAGTGGATTTGTACAGTTCAAATCTGTGTTGCTCAGGGGCCAACTGTACTTGACCAAGAAGAAAAGTTAACCCAGAAGAAGGATGTCACAAGTTGGATACCTGGAAAGCAGGCTTTTGAGAGAGATAAGAGTGTAGGATGTTGACTAGGTAGTGATCTTGGGATCAACACTAGCAATGAGAAGGAAACGAGATTGAGCAGAAGCAGCTGAGCCGTGTCAGTGAAGGCCTCAGGCAACTCTTTGGGAATCTGTGAAGCTGGGAGGGCCTTTAGTATTGACCCGCCTTGGAATGAGGACCTTGGATTTTTATACACTTTTGTGGATCAGTCATTAGAGACGGACTGTCCCAGGAGGGCTAAGGTGGCTCTCTTTAGCTGTGGTAATTCTGAAGAGGCAGATAGCAAAGGGTTGTCAGCTGGCAGCATGCCCTACAGTGGAAGAATAAGTCCTTCCTCCTGAAAGAGGGAATCTACATAGCACATTGCAGTATCCATTACAGAAAGTGGGATACGGAACACAGCAATGAGTTTAGAAAGAGGTGAACTATGTTACCCAAATTCATGTTTGATAGTAAAATATTGAGGTTGGAAGGGAATGGTGATTAAGATACGGGCCAAGATGAAGTAAATATAAACAAAATGAAAATACTTTTGGCAGCTTTAATTAGGCAAGGTAGAATTCAAGGAGACAAGGAGAAAATGTCAACAGGGCAGAGATTTGTATATACTGATGTAGTCTTTAGTGAAGTTATATTGTTTTAGACTTTTGGACCAAAGAACATATTGAGATACAGAGTATAAACTTTTTAAAACTTAAGGATAAATTGATAAAAATGTATATGTAATTTATCTCCCAGAATTACTTGATTGCTGGTTTCTCTTTGGTAGTCTCTGCATGAATACTTGTCTACTTATTTATTTATATTTAGAAAAGCATATATGTACACAAATAATTTTATACTTGTATATTTATATATTTAACTGTAGTATTGTGTAGCTATGCCATAATTTAGTCAATTTTCAAGAATTAATATTTTTCTAATTTTTAACTAATCATCCTACACTGACTATCCTAGAGATAAATCTTCATATTATAGACTGTCATAATTTTTTGTATGTGCTTTACTGTGTTTAGCAGGCTGTCTGCATTGTTTGTTACTTTGGATCTGAAGGAAAGAGCTATTTCATTCTTTGTAATATTTTATCTGTGAAAAGAAAAATACTTAGGCAAATGAATCTACATTTTAATAATGTTATTTTTCTGTTGTTTTAGCCTTACGAAGGATGAATCCAAAAGGCCAAAGTATAAAGAGCTTCTGGTGAGTGTGGGACTGTGGGGATTGCAGGTACCTCCTCACCCCGGAACTCTCTTAACGTGCTGGTTCACTAAGCAAGCAGTGGGCCTCTCTGTCATAAACAAACATCTCAACTTTATTGTAGTTATAATTTTTCTATTAATGCTAGCTAAATTCTCATGGAAAATTTTGCTCTTAACATGTTATAAAAATTACCCCCAAAGAATTCTGACTTTCACTTTAAGAAGCCATTTTCCATTGCATAGTCTATGCGATGATGCAGCCATAAGAAAAAAATTAGTGAAAAGTTTGTGTTTATTCTGCCCTTATAAAAACTCACACAAAGTTGCATCATACGGCGTATTCCCATTTCTTTGAAAGTTCTCATTCATCCCATGGAACTTGGGTGTTTTAAGCAGTCTACTGGGTGTGGCATTGGTTGGGCAGTGGAGAAAGTATTGTGATCTAATAATGTGGGAATATTTTAAGAAAAGATCCATTTGTTTGTCACATTTAACTACTAGCTCTCCAAGGATGTTGTGACAAACTTACGATATTGCAGTCCACCAATGACTGTAAAAACATCCAATCAACATACTTAGGCTGTAAAAGAAAACTGTTGATAGAGATGGAGTTTAAAAGGCGAAGCAGATGCTGGGGCCCTGGCTCTGGAGAGTACAGGGAAGAAGCTCCTGGGGCAAATTTTTCTTAGGCCTCTTTTGGTCAAAAGGATTACAACCTTTTTGTTAAAAGGTCAAAAGAAGAGGTCAAAAGGATTGCGACCTTTTTGTAAAAAGGTCCTCCTGTTGTATATGGGGGAAATGGAGGTTGAGATTTATACTGGTGTCCCAAGAGGAATAGCAACTGGTATTTGCGTCATTCTTCTTAGCTCTTAGATGGTGTGGTGGAGACTCCAGCTATGTTTTGTGCTGAGTAACAACTTAGCTGTCTCCCTCAGCAAACACTCTGGTATACAGATAAGTTTCCAGACCTCGCTGCCAAGGTGGCACCTTCAAATCGTTACCACATATCCTCTCTAGGCACGCCCATGCCCATTAGCATATCTGCATGGAGTAAAGGCCGTACTCACCTCTCTGAACTTGTGGTGTTGCAGTATTTCACAGCTGTGTGTGGTTGGGAGCCTGGAGTTCTGTGTTCTATAGAAATTGGAAAATGTTCAGTTTGGGCTGTCATACAAACTTACGACTTTTTTGTTTTCAATTTTCTTACAGAAACATCCCTTTATTTTGATGTATGAAGAACGTGCCGTTGAGGTCGCATGCTATGTTTGTAAAATCCTGGATCAAATGCCAGCTACTCCCAGCTCTCCCATGTATGTCGATTGATATCGCTGCTACATCAGACTCTAGAAAAAAGGGCTGAGAGGAAGCAAGACGTAAAGAGTTTTCATCCCGTATCACAGTGTTTTTATTGCTCGCCCAGACACCATGTGCAATAAGATTGGTGTTCGTTTCCATCATGTCTGTATACTCCTGTCACCTAGAACGTGCATCCTTGTAATACCTGACTGATCACACGGTGTGAGTGCTGGTCAGAGAGACCTCATCCTGCTCTTTTGTGATGAACATATTCATGAAATGTGGAAGTCAGTACGATCAAGTTGTTGACTGTGATTAGATCACATCTTAAATTCATTTCTAGACTCAAAACCTGGAGATGCAGCTACTGGAATGGTGTTTTGTCAGACTTCCAAATCCTGGAAGGACACGGTGATGGATGTACTATGTCTGAACTTAGAAACTCGGGCTTGAGTGAGAAGAGCTTGCACAGCCAACGAGACACATTGCCTTCTGGAGCTGGGAGACAAAGGAGGAATTTACTTTCTTCACCAAGTGCAATAGATTTACTGATGTGATATTCTGTTGCTTTACAGTTACAGTTGATGTTTGGGGATCGATGTGCTCAGCCAAATTTCCTGTTTGAAATATCATGTTAAATTAGAATGAATTTATCTTTACCAAAAACCATGTTGCGTTCAAAGAGGTGAACATTAAAATATTGAGACAGGACAGAATGTGTTCTTTTCTCCTTTACCAGTCCTACTTTTCATTGGGAAGACTCAGGAGTCTGCCACTTGTCAAAGAAGGTGCTGATCCTAAGAATTTTTCATTCTCAGAATTCGGTGTGCTGCCAACTTGATGTTCCACCTGCCACAAACCACCAGGACTGAAAGAAGAAAACAGTACAGAAGGCAAAGTTTACAGATGTTTTTAATTGTAGTATTTTATCTGGAACAACTTGTAGCAGCTATATATTTCCCCTTGGTCCCAAGCCTGATATGTTAGCCATCATAACTCACTAACAGGGAGAAGTAGCTAGTAGCAATGTGCCTTGATTGATTAGATAAAGATTTCTAGTAGGCAGCAAAAGACCAAATCTCAGTTGTTTGCTTCTTGCCACCACTGGTCCAGGTCTTCAGTTTCTGAATCTCTTTCCCTTCCCCTGTGGTCTATTGTCGCTATGTGACTTTCGCTTAATCCAATATTTTGCCTTTTTTCTATATCAAAAAACCTTTACAGTTAGCAGGGATGTTCCTTACCAAGGATTTTTAGCCCCAAATCTCTCATATGCGCTAGTGTTTAAAAGGCTAAGAATAGTGGGGCCCAGCCGATGTGGTAGGTGATAAAGAGGCATCTTTTCTAGAGACACATTGGACCAGATGAGGATCTGAAATGGCAGCCTTTACCTTCATCACCTGCTAGAACCTCTGCTAGTCCGCCACCATTTCTTGGCATTGGAATTCTACCGGAAAAAATACAAAAAGCAAAACAAAACCCTCAGCACTGTTACAAGAGGCCATGTAAGTATCTTGTGCTGCTTCACTTACCCATTAGCCAGGTTCTCATTAGGTTTTGCTTGGGCCTCCCTGGCACTGAACCTTAGGCTTTGTATGACAGTGAAGCAGCACGGTGAGTGGTTCAGGCACACTGGAATATAAAACAGCCATGGCCCGAGACGCAGGTGATGCCCTTGCAGAACCAAATCGTGGCAGGTATTGCCATGTCTCCTCTCAGAGTGACAGTCATAAATACTATTAAACAATAAAGAGAGAATGGTGCTGTTTAAAGTCACATCCCTATAAATTGCAGAATTCGAAAGTGATTATCTCTTTGATCTACTTGCCTCATTTCCCTATCTTCTCCCCCACGGTATCCTAAACTTTAGACTTCCCACTGTTCTGAAAAGAGACACTGCTTTATGTCTCCCTTCGACCACAGCAAGCCATCATCCTCCATTGCTCCCGGGAACTCAAGAGGAAAGTGTTTCTCTGCTGTCAACTTCCAGTCTGGCTCAGCATAGGGTCACTTTGCCATTATGCAAATGGAGATAAAAGCAATTCTGACTGTCCAGGAGCTAATCTGACCATTCTATTGTGTGGATGTCCACATAAAAAGGCAATTTTAGTGTATTAATCATAGATTATTATGAACTATAAACTTAAGGGCAAGGAGTTTATTACAATGTATCTTTATTAAAACAAAAGGGTGTATAGTGTTCACAAACTGTGAAAATAGTGTAAGAACTGTACATTGTGAGCTCTGGTTATTTTTCTCTTGTACCATAGAAAAATGTATAAAAATTATCAAAAAGCTAATGTGCAGGGATATTGCCTTATTTGTCTGTAAAAAATGGAGCTCAGTAACATAACTGCTTCTTGGAGCTTTGGAATATTTTATCCTGTATTCTTGTTTGAATTCCTCCTCTATTTAAGATATATACGTGGAATCGAAGTGTTTATGTAATAGTTCTATCCTTTTGCCTGCAGGTCAGTTGTAATAAATCTAGGATGTGATGATGACTTTGTAATTTGATTTTCTGAAATCAGACCCTGAGAGGGGAAAATCAAGTAAATTACATTAAATTATCTGTGCAATTCACACCGGGGAAAATGACCTCCTTCTGGAAGTGTTTTATGGCTGCTTGCTTTTTCTTCTTCCTTCCCATGGCTACCCTTTTTGCTTATCCTTCTTGAAACCACAGATGTATCTGTTAAGCACAGCTTTGCTTGAACAGGCGTCACAGTCTCCTGAGTTTCTTTGTTGTCCTGACCTGCCCCAGCTTTCTTAATGCTAAAGGAAGTGGGTACAGTTCTTCAACCTGTGTCATGGTGGAGAAGTACAACTTGTAAGTCTATCTCGGCCCCATGTATGGTTTCCAGCCATGCCCTTGGCTCTTGGTGCTCCAGCTGCCAGGTGAGCATTAGACGTGAGGTTACTTTGAGGTTACTTACTGGGTTGGAATCACTCACTGTTACCTTAGAAGGGTAGGGAAGATTGTGGGTGAAAGACCTCTGGGAGGTCAAACCTGGGGTGTTTATGGATGAGAGGACAATGGAAGTGAACAAAAAGCCCTGGGAGCCTGGAAACTTGGAGAAAAGCACTTCGCAGCTCCAGCACTGAATGTGTCTGCTGTGCTCTACCTCCTACCAGTGACTGATGGGAGAACAGATTCATTGATACGGTGGTGACTCAGCACCTTACCCTTGTGCCTGCTCCGAACGGAATCTGAGATACTGTTACAGAGCCAGATGTGGTATCAAACATTCCCCTGGGAGGGGTGTGGCAGCAGGAATTCTGGCCTCTCCAGCTAAGCCTCAGCTGCTAAAGGGAAAGGGTACTCATTGGGTTTCAACACTGGCATGCATGGGAGATAGACTACACACACTGTGTTTTATAGGACACTGCCTTGTATTTGTTAATCTCATTTGATTCCAAATACAGCCCACTAAAATCAAATGGCTGTATCCCCTTTTAGATATAAGAAAACCAAGGTCTGGAGAAGTGAAGTTCTGGCCCGAATAACAGTAGGGAGCAGAGCTGAGATTCAGATTCAGGGTCATAACACGTACACTAAGAAGTTACATTAATTTAAAAACACTGCTATTAAAGAAGTGTTGTGGAGTTGAGAAGTAGAAGAATGCATATAGTTGGGGACACTGTTCATCAACCTGACCAGGGCCTGCTTTGTTGTCTTGGAAATGAGTTGAAGGCAGAGGTTCTGGGGGCCACAGTGGAGCTTACAAAGTGATCCATACATAGTCAGCTGTGTAATTACCTTAGAATTAACTAGAGGGACTCTAGGTTGTAATTCTTAAGTGCACACCTGAGAATTCAGTGTCATGGACTGAACGTCTCCCTTAGCATGAGAATGTGGCAATCACTGAGAATGAGTAAAGTGCCCTTTCGTTTATTTATTTTTTAATTTTTGAGACAGAGTTTCGCTCTTTTTGCCCAGGCTGGAATGCAATGGCACGATCTTGGCTCTGCAACCTCTGCCTCCTGGGTTCAAGCAATTCTGCCTCAGCCTCCCGAGTAGTTGGGATTACAGGTGCCCACCACCACGCCCGGCTAATTTTTTTTCTGATGCAGAATTGCTTGGGATGGAGTCCCGCTCTTGTCGCCCAGGCTGGAGTTCAATGGCATAATCTCGGCGCACTGCAACCTCCGCCTCCCAGGTTCAAGCAATTCTTCTGCCTCAGCCTCCCAAGTAGCTGGGATTATAGGCACCTGCCACTACACCCAGGTAATTTTTTTCTTTTCTTTCTTTTTTTTTTTTTTTTGTATTTTTAGTAGAGATGTGGTTTCACCATGTTGGCCAGGCTGGTCTCGAACTCCTGACCTCAGATGATTCACCTGCCTCGCCCTCCCAAAGTGCTGGGATTTACAAAGAGCCAGCATGCTCGGCCTCCCTTTAATTGATTTGATCCAACTGTCTTAGCTGCAGGAGAATACAGAAAGGACACATAAGGTCTTAAAAGTACCCTTGGGACACTGGTTACTTGTCGTGGCAGTGTGTAGTGATTATGTATCTCTATCTCTTGTGCAGGGTTGTATGCACCAGTCACATCCATTGCACCTGGACTTACTGCTTGGGACGTGAGGGACAGATAATCTAAAGGCTTGGTCTTAACTTTACTGGCTTGGTTTTAAATACCTCATTAAGTGGTTGAGAGAAAATGTAATCAGCAGTAATAACTCTTAGGATGAACTGTAAGAACCACATCATTGAAAATTGACACTAGACAACATCATATAAGGAACACCTGTAGAATGGGAAACAGCTTGTCCTCTGGTAATTTAGTACAGACTGAAGTTATCTTTATTTCTTGTTTCTTCCTATTTAATGCGTGAATATCCAGAAATTCTCATCTCAAACCTTGAAATCGTAAGGATAGTGGTTCAGTATCTGCTTTTGATAACATTTTGTTTTGTTTTTCTGATATGCCAAAGTGTATTTATATGTCTTAAATGTAAAATGTAGTCCTGCTATTTAAAACTTGTTAACCCATATAGCATATAGTCACAATTCAGTAATTGTTATGTATAATGAATCAAGTTTCTGTCTGCATTTGAAATTTCTATCTATATATGCATTTTGCTAAAGAATAGTGTATTAAGACCTCCAGGTTTTCCTAATTTTTATACAGATTTAATGTGAACACCACTCTTTTTTTTTTTTTTTTTTTTTTTGAGACAGAGTCTCGCTCTGTTGCCCAGGCTGGAGTGCAGTGGCCGGATCTCAGCTCACTGCAAGCTCTGCCCCTCCTGGGTTCACGCCATTCTCCTGCCTCAGCCTCCCGAGTAGCTGGGACTACAGGCGCCCGCCACCTCGCCCGGCTAGTTTTTTGTATTTTTTAGTAGAGACGGGGTTTCACCGTGTTAGCCAGGATAGTCTCGATCTCCTGACCTCGTGATCCACCCGTCTCGGCCTCCCAGAGTGCTGGGATTACAGGCTTGAGCCACCGCGCCCAGCCAACACCACTCTTTAAGGTAGATCGGGAGAGTGTTTTGTTGCTTCAGTTCTACACATGGGTTAACAGTACTAAATAATTAAGTAATTTGCCTAAGGTATCATCAAGAGGGTATATAGAGCTCAGGTCTCTTGATGGCTTATTAGGATTCTTTTTTGGTGTGTGACAGGGTCTTGCTCTGTTGCCCAGGCTGGAGTGCAGTGGCACGATCTTGGCTCACTGCAGCCTCCGCCTCCCAGGTTCAAGCAGTTCTTCTGCCTCAGCCTCCCAAGTAGCTGGGATTACAGGCACCTACCACCATTCTTGGCTAATTTTTTTATTTTTAGTAGAGATGGGGTTTCACCATGTTGGCCAGGCTGGTCTCAAACTCCTGGCCTCACGTGATCCATTTGCCTTGGCCTCCCAAAGTGCTGGGATTACAGGCGTGAGCCACCACACCTGGCTTGTTAGGATTTTTATGAAACTGTGCTTCCTGTTTGACAACGATGAATTACAAGGTTTAAAAGCAAAAGCTTGTTACTTACATATGACTCCTGCCTGCTACATTTATTCTAACCCCTGGGACCATTTTCCTTTGGAAAATTGCCTTTAGCACATGATTAGAAGCAACATTACATGATCGTCTGCTCACTTTTAATCCTAAATGGTATTTCACAGTTTCTTACTTAGTTCCTAAGACTTGATCTCAACCCACTTTTGTCTGTTTGTAGAAAGTAAATTCATCTTCAAATCACGAACAATAGTTTCATTCAGAAGCAGAAAATGTTAAGAACTCGTTAGGATCAGTTTTTGTTCCTGAAGGTATCAGGGCCTTTCTTTAAAACATGCTTTCTGATAAGTCCTTTCTCTTTCACCTTCCACTTCTAATTAGGGACCAAGTTCTTTGATTATGTTTCTTAATTTTCTCTAGTTCCTTTTGTTCCTGTTTCCATTGACACTGTATTCATTCCTCACCTCTGGTTTTGCTCCCTTCAGACCCTCCCCCCACTACTGTCCTTAGCCTTTCTGAAGTATTTCTCTAATCATGTTCTTCTGTTTAAATTCCTTAATGAATCCCTGGAATACGCAAAATGAAGGCCAAACGCATGGTTTTAGATGTAGTGTTATTTAGTCCCGAACACATAGATAGGACGTATTATCTTCATCTTAAAGATGAGGAAATGGGCTCACTGTGATTAGTAACTTGCCCACTATTTCACAGCCAAGGAGGAATCTAGAAGGATCAAGAATAGGGCATGATAATCAATGAGTAGATAAATAAATTGTGGTGTATATATACTGTGGAATACTACTCAGTCATAAAAAGGAATGAAGTAATGGCATTTGCAGCAACCTGGATGGAATTGGAGACCATTATTCTAAGTGAAGTGACTCAGGAATGGAAAACCAAACATAGGTTCTCACTCATAAGTGAGAACTAGGCTGTGAGGATGCAAAGACATAAGAATGATACAATGGACTTTGGGCACTTGGAGGAAAGGGGAAAGGTTGGGAGAAGGGTGAGGGATAAAAGACTACACACTGGGTACCATGTACACTGCTTGGGTGATGGGTGCACCAGAATCTCACAGATCACCACTAAAGAACTTATTAATGTAACCAAACACCACCTGTTCCCCAAAAACCTATTGAAATAAAAAATAGTAATCTGAATATAATTTCTGTTAAATGTGAAAAAAAGAATAGGGCATGAGTCTGAAAAGGTAGACAGTCATATAGGAAATGGTGCATTGTGCCAATAATGTTGAACTTTCTCTCTTAATTGCTGGTGAGCCATATGGGATTTTAAGCAAGGAGATTGTTTGATCTGATTTGTATTTTAGACAATTCATTTCAGTGACTATGTAGCCTAAAATGGAAGTGGGGAGACTTGGACACCAATTAGAAAACTTGTAATATTTTAGGCAAAAAACGTAAAAAGTTAAGCGAGGTAAAGTGGTAGAACTGGGAATGGAGAAGAGAGAATTTTACGAGATACTTTATTGGTTCCCAATCAAAAGTGTGGGGTAAAGAAGCCTGGAATAATGTTTTCTGGTTTGAGTGGTTTGGGTTGTTTTATACCATCTGTTGCACCATTCATAACCTTTCATGGTTTACCAAATCTGCTTTGCTCTTTTACGCCTTCTAGTTGCGTAAGCTGGTTCCTTTTGTCGGGAATTCTTTTTTTCTTTCTTTTTCTTTTTTTTTTTTTAACTTGCCTTTTGAAAGCACCTACTCATCTTTTAAGACCTTAGGTTAAATGTCAGACACTTTAGGAACCCTTTCCCAAGTCTATTCTTGGGGTTTCGCCATGTTGACCAGGCTGGCCTCGAACCCCTGACCTCAGAAGTGATCCGCCCACCTCAGGAATGATCTGCCTGCCTCAGCCTTACTGGGATTACAGGTGTGAGCCACTGCGCCTGACCCTTTTATAGACATTTTAACAGGAGACTAATAGCATATGAAAAGATGCTTGTTCTTATTGATATGCAAATTGTAGATACCGTTTTCATACTCAACTATTTGAAAATATTTTACAAGCTGGGCAAAACCAAAGTTGGGAAGGATGTGGAACTGTGAGAACTCTCATGTCCTGTTGTTGGGAGAGTCAACTGATATAAATACTTTGGGGAGAAAATGTTGTAATCTAGTAAGTCTGAGAATAATAATACTTTATGATCCAGAAAACTGCCCTAAGTATGTACGTCAGAGAAACTCTTGCCAATATATAGGAAGCATGTACAAATGTCTATATTGCTTATAAAAACAAAGCCCAGAAATACTAAAATGTCTACTAACAGTGGAATGGATGTATAATTGGACGTCTACAAGTGTATAATTGTACATATATTATAGAATAATAAATGTATAATTATACATATTTAGCCACATATACATATAGAATGTTGTAAGAAATTAAAAATGAAAGAAATATCCCTCCACACATCAACGTAGATGAACCTCCAAAGAGTAACGTTGAATATAGGAAGCAGGTCATAGAAGGCTTTTGAGCTATGAATCCATTAATAGAAAGTTCAAAATCAGGTAAAACTAAAATGTATCTTAGAAATACATTTAAATATATTAAAACTCAAAAACAAAAGAATGATTAACTCAAAATACAAGATATTGGTTTTCTCTGGAGAGAAAGGAAGAGAGGGGCATAGAGGAGTTTGCCTCTAAGAGAGTAATTAGAGTATTAAGTCTGTTTCTTGTTTTTGGTTTGTTTATGTTGTTGAGATGGGGTCTCACTCAGTCACCCAGGCTGGAGTGCAATCTCGGCTCGCTGCAACCTCTGCCTCCCAGGCTCAAGCAGTGCTCCCACCTCAGCCTCTCAAGTGGCTGCGACTATAGGTGCGCCACTACACCCAGCTAATTTTTGTATTTTTAGTAGAGATGGAGTTTCACCATGTTGCCCAGGCTGGCCTTAAACTCTTGGGCTCAAGTAATCCACAGGCCTCAGCCTCCCAAAATGCTAGGATTACAGATGTGAGCCACCGTGCGTGACTAAATCTGTTTCTTAAGCTGGATGTAGTAGGTACAGTGATGTTCACTTTATTTGAAAAACCGTACATGTATCTTTTACATATGCTTATTTATCTGAAATATTTCACAGTAACAATCTTTAAAAGATTCTAGAGAGGAGGAGTCTGAGAAGATGGAGGAGTAGGAAGCGCCAGGGATCTGTCTCCCCATCTAGACAACAATTGCACTGTCAGAATCTGTAAACAGGCCGGGCCCAGTGGCTCATACCTGTAATCCCAGCATTTTGGGAGGCCAAGGCGGGTGGATCATCTGAGGTCAGGAGTTCGAGACCAACCTGACCAACATGGTGAAACCCTGTCTCTGCTAAAAATACAAAATTAGCTGGCATGCTAGTGCATGCCTGTAATCTCAACTACTTGGGAGGCTGAGGCAGGAGAATCACTTGAACCCGGGAGGCAGAGGTTGCAGGGAGCCAACACTGTGCCACTGCACTCCAGCCTGAGCAACAAGAGTGAAACTGTCTAAAAAAAAAAAAGAAGTATCTGTAAACAAAACTTTTACATGCACTGGGAAACCAAAAAATTTGTGTGGCTCACTTTATTGCAACATTGGTGTGGCTTTATTGTGGCTGTGTGGAACCAAACCCACAACACCTCTGAGGTATGCCTGTTTGTTTATACACAAGGTTTCACTCTGTCACTCAGGCTGGAGTGCAGCCGCCGCGTCGCAATCATGGCCCACTGCAGCCTCGACCTTCTGGGCTCAAGTGATCCTCTCGCTTCAGCTTCCCAAGCAGCTGGGACTACAGGTACACACCACCACACCTAACTAATTTTTAAATTTGTTGTAGAGGTGAAGTCTCCCTATGTTGCCCAGGCTGGTCTCAAACTCCTGGGCTCAAGCCATCCTTCCACTTCAGCCTCACAAAGTGCTGGGATTGCAGGAGTGAGTCACCACGCCTGACCTCGCCTGTATATTTAATACCACTGAACTGTACACTTAAACATAGTTAGAACTGTGAATTTCATGATATGCGTATTTTACTGCAATAAAAAATTACGAGAAAAAGCTGTTAGAGAACAACAACACACAGTAGAGGAAGAACATTGGCAGTTCTACTTATTCTAGATAGGGCGATGACAGGAACAACCTCAGGCCACCACAGAGTAACAGGTGACAATACCTTCTACCCTCTCCTGCTGGTTATAATTTACTGGACCATGGAGAATCAGTTGAGCCATAGGCGAGGCTACGACAGGGCTGATGGAAAACGATGAGTGGACAAATTATTATTTGTCAAGAATTTGAACTGGGAAGTCCTGAGAGAAGCAGGTGGCGGTGGGAACTGAGGCTGAAAGAAAACACGGAAATACGGAGCCCCTGAGTAGGGGAAACATGACGTGTAAGTCACACGTAAGTCGAATTCCAAGGGAACAGAAGCCATTTGTGAGTGGAAGCTACAAGGTGGAGAATGTTCATAGAGAAGAAAGCCCATCCGTGTAGGAAGGGAAATGGACAGACTTCAGGCCTGGAGGCATAGAGGGAAATTCCTTCAACCGCCCAGGTAACCTTTGCTGAAGGCCTTGGGTCTGAGCAACCCTGAAGGTCCAGTCTGAGCCCCGGGGTTACCTGGCTCTGGTTCTTGTTTCCTTCTCCTTGGGACTTCTACATGGACCAATCCGCGACCTGCTCCCCAGCCAGTAAGGGACGTTCTCTCTTCCTTACATACTAAGCCCAACTACTGTACAAATAGATTGTTCTTTTCCAAATGTTAAAACTATCTAGGGGGCTCTGGCGCTGGCAGAGATGGAAGGAGCCCACTTCAACTCTCTCTCCCATTAACAACAACTAAAGACTCCAGGCAGAATACAAGAGGCCACACTCCCTGAGGGTGCTGAAAAGGTAACTATAGCGGGTGGATTGGGGAAAGAAGTCAAAAGTTGAAGAAATGCCTATGCTTTGTCAAATCTCGTAGGAAGGTACAGCGGAAAGGGTACATTTTACTGAAGTTAAAAAATTATTTTTAAAAACAGCAGGTGAAAGAGGAAAAAGAATGGGATATGGGTCCAGAAAACCTGGATTCCACAGGCTCAGCTAATTATTAGTTGCTTATCTTGGTCACTTTACCGAATCTTAAAACCAGAAGGCTCCTCCGTACGTGGAGGCAAACAAGCAAAGCAAGGCAAGTCCATTTCTAGGCAGTTTCTAATTGTGCTATTGAAGACCTTGATCTAAGGATACTACTGCCTTGAGAAGAAGATGCTTCTTCCAGTCCTGACGGATTTTAGAAGCCTGACTTCTTTCCCATAGCACTGGGGGCCTGGACAGCATGGATAGCAATGGTTTTTCAAGGGGACCTCGACTGGCTTCTGAAATCCTTTCTGGCCTCAGGAAGTGAGAAGACAGCCAGCCAAGTCTCTCCACAGGCAGGTAGCCATTCATAACCTCTCCAAGTCAAGGGCCAACACCCCAAAAGCTTCTCGAGCCTTGGCTGTTTATCCGGTTTTACCCCTGAACAGTGACTTGTACCGGAGAGCTGGTGGTTAAGAGTTCACACTCTGGATTTAGACTGCCTAGGTTTCAATCTCAGATCATCATTTCCTGTTGCTACGTGGAATCCTATGTCTCAATTTCTTACAGATGAGGATATACACAGTAACTGTCTTATAGTGTTTCGGTGAGAATTTAATGAGAAAATGCACCCAAAATACTACAGTGTCTAACACGTGATGAACGATCAATAAATGAACTCAATTACTAATAACCACTGCATAAAACACAAGGCGTTCGTTTCAGTTACATTCATTTCATTGGCCACTTGGGGGAGCCATATAGCTGGAAAACAAGCAGGTTTCAGGAAAGATTTATTTTAGAAAAGATTTTAGTTGCTGACTATTAAGAGAGGGAGAGTTAAGGGTCATCTAATTCCACTCGCTTACTTTTGCATACGAAGAAATAAAGGTTCAGAGAGGAGAAATGATTTGTTCATAGTCATACAAGTAATGGTAGTGGGAAGGCTAGAGACCGTCTTTCCCGATTCATTGACAAATTACTTAATAAAAATCAAGTGTAGTTAAATGCCTGCTAGGTTCCAAGCACAGCTAAACTTACTGTCTTTGCTGTGTGTCTGTGTAGAGTTTAAAATAATCCTGCCGTTCTCAAATTCTCTGCTGATGAACTTGTGTTGTGCTTTTTATTTTGTTGAGGTCTGTGCTTAACAAGTAGCAGGGTAGCAGATATGTGCAATACATACCATGACACTTGTTGCCTTGTTGTATATATGGTTCTTATGAAACACAGGCAAACAGGCATTGTTTTCAAGAAACTTAGTTATACATCGAAATAAGGACACACACACGCATACACGTACATACTTGGTTGACTATCCCATTCAATTTCAAAGCTTTCAGTGGCACCTGTAAGAGAATAATTCTCAAATTTATGTTGGCAACCTGGATCTCTCCCTGAACTTCCAGCTTATTTATCTAACTTCTTATGCAACATTTCCACTTGGAAGCCTATGAGACATCTCATGTTCTCGATATTTAAAGCCAAGTTCCTATCTTTTCTCATACTTGGTCCTGCAACAGATTTTCCCATTTCAGGTAATGGCAACCCTGTTATCCATTAACTCAGCCAAAACCTTTGCGTTTCCCTTAAACCTCTGCTTTCTCTCATACTGCACTACATTCAGTATCACACATGTTGGCTCTAGATTCAAAATAAATCCAGGATCCACCCACTTCTTGCTGCCTCCATCGCTCCACCACCATCTTATGATGGTTATTGCAATCGCCTCTTAATTGGTCTCCCCCCATCTAACCTTGCCTTCCCTTCACAGTGGCAGAGTGATGCTGTTAAAAATCTTAATAGGGCCGGGCACGGTGGCTCACGCCTGTAATTCCACCACTTTGGGAGGCTGAGGTGGGCAGATCCCCAACTCAGGAGTTCGAGACCAGCCTGGCCAACATAGTGAAACCCCGTCTCTACTAAAAATACAAAAAAAAAAAAAAAAGCCAGGTGTGGTGACGGGAGCCTGTAATCCCGGCTACTTGGGAGGCTGAGGCAAGGAGAATTACTTGAACCTGGGAGGTGGAGGTTGCAGTGAGCCGAGATTTCGCCACTATACTCCAGCCTAGGCGACAGTGCGAGACTCTGTCTCAAAAAAAAAAGAAAAAAAAGAAAAAACATCTTAGTAATATCAGGCAGGCTCCTGCTCAAAAGCCGGCAATGGCAGCTGCTACAGTCTGAATGTTTGTGTCTCTCCCAAATTCGGATATTAAAATCCTAATCTCTAACATAATAATATGACTAGGTGGAGGCTTTAATAGGAAATTAGGTTATAAGAATGGAGCCCTCATAATGGGATTAGTGCCCTTATCAAAGAGACCTTGGGAAGATCCCTGGCCCCTTCTGCCATGTTAAGACATGGCAAAATCATGGCCATCTATGAGTCAGGACATGTGGCCTGTTGTTGACTGAAATGTTGCTATGTGATGCATGACTATATTTCTTTTCTTGTCTAGTTGCCTTGGCTAGAACATCTGGTAAAATATTAAGTAGAAATGGCTAGAGTGGACATCCCTGGTAGGCAGTGGCGTGATTTCGGCTCATGCAACCTCTGCCTCCCAGGTTCAAGCAGTTCTCCCTGCCTCAGCCTCCTGAGAAGCTGGGATTACAGGTGTGTGCCACCACGCCTGGCCAATTTTGGTATTTTTTAGTAGAGATGGGGTTTCACCACGTTGGCCAGGCTGGTCTTGAACTCCTGACCTCAGGTGATCTGCCCAACTCAGCCTCCCAAAGTTCAGGGATTACAGGTATGAGCCACCACGCCCAGCCAGGAGCTGTGGGATTTTAGATGCCATTTATTAGGCTGAAGACGTTTTCTTCTATCCCTAGTTTGTTTAGTATTTTTATCATGAAAGTGTTTGATTTTGTTGTATGCTTTTTCTGTGTTAAAAGAAAAAGCTGTGTCTTCTACACTCACGTTTCTGACACCAAATATGTGAAGTTTTTCCTACACTAAGCAATTCTCCAACTCGCCAGGTACCAACAGGTGTCCTACAATTCAGTGATGACACTAATTACTCAGGGTTAGTGCAGACCCCACGGGTTAAGGGATCGCCTCCACAAGATGTTCCCCAATTCAGATGCCAGTCTCAAGCCCAGATTGTCACTCAGACATCTGACCAACAAGCTAGAAATTGAGAGTTCCCACAATCCCCTCCTCATGTTTACTAATTTTGATAGAATGAGTCACAGGACTAAGGAGGGTGCTTCACTTATGTTTACTGGTTTACTAGAAAGCCTACTCAGGAACAGACAAATGGAAGAAATGCACAGGGTGAGGTCTGTGGGAAGGAGTGTGGAGCCGCTGTGCCCTCTTGACGAAGGCCACCCTCCCACACCTTCCTGGGTTCACTCACCTGGAAGCTTTCCAAACCTCATCATTTAAAGATTTTATTTTGTTTTGTTTTGCTTTTTGAGACAGAGTCTCGCTCTGTCGCCCAGGCTGGACTGCAGTGGTGGGATCTCGGTTCACTGCGAACTCTGCCTCCTGGGTTCAAGCGATTCTCCTTGCCTCAACCTCCCAAGTAGCTGGGACTATAGGCATGCACCACCATGCCCAGCCAATTTTTGTATTTGTAGTAGAGATGGGGTTTTGCCATGTTGGCCAGGCTGGTCTTGAACTCCTGACCTCAGGTGATCTGCCCACCTTAGCCTCCCAAAGTGCTGGGATTACAGGCATGAGCCACTGCACCTCGAGGCCTCATGGAGGTTTTCTTACTATTACTTTGGTCTTTTGTGTTACTATTACCACAGCTATGTTTAAAGTATTCATCTTTGCATATTTCACCTACCATGGAAAACATGGACTGGGTGCTGTGGCTGACGCCTGTAATCCCAGCACTTTGGGAGGCCGAGGTGGGCGGATCACCTCAGGTCAGGAGTTTGAGACCAGCCTGGCCAACATGGCGAAACCCTGTCTCTACTAAAAATACAAAAATTAGCCAGATGTGGTGGCAGGCACCTTTAATCCCAGCTACTTGGGAGGCTGAGGCAGGAGAATCGCTTCAACCTGGGAGGCGGAGGTTGCAGTGAGCTGAGATCATGCCACTGCACTCCAGCCTGGGTGACAGAGCAAGACTCTGTCTCAAAAAAAAAAAAAAAGTTTATATGGAGGCTTCATGACATAGGCATGATTGATTAATTATTGGCCGCTGGAGATGAAGTCAAATTTTCACCCCCGCTTCCCTCCCTGGAGGCTACAGTTTGGGCTAAAAGTTCCAACCCTCTAATCACATGGTTAGTTCCTCCAGCAACCAGGCCTGCTCCTCCGAGGGTCTCCTCATTAGCATCAATTCAGGTAGAGTTGAAAGGGGCTTATTATAAATAGTAAAGCTTTATTTTTACTCCTATCACTAAGGAAGTTCCAAGGGTTTTAGGCGCTCTGTGCCAGGAACAGGAGATGAAGACCAAATATACTTTCCTTATTATATCACAACATCATATGTATCTATTGAGATAATCATGTGCTTTTGTCCTGTAGTTTATTAATGCGATCTATTATCCTAATTGAATTTGGATGCTATGCCAACCTACATTGTAGGGATAACTCTCCCTGGATTGTGGTGTATAGTAATTTTTATACATTGCTAGGTTTGATTTGATAGTACTTTTTGGGAGGCAGATTTTTTTTTTTTTTTTTGAGACGGGGTCTTGCTCTGTTGCCCAGGCTGGAGTGCAGTGGCGTGATCTTGGCTCACTGCAAACTCCGCCTCCCAGGTACACGCCATTCTCCTGCCTCAGCCTCCCGAGTAGCTGGGACTACAGGCGCCCACCACCACGCCCGGCTAATTTTAATATTTTTTTAGTAGAGACAGAGTTTCACCATGGTCTCGAGCTCCTGACCTCGTGATTGACCCGCCTCAGCCTCCCAAAGTGCTGGGATTACAGGCGTGAGCCACCGAGCCTGGCCTGGGAGGGAGATTTTTGTAAGCAATTTATAAGGTACATTGATAGATTGCTTTCTTTTCCTGTCATGCCTTTGTCTGGTTTTGGTATTAGGATAACACTAATCTCATTGAATGAATTGGGAAGTGTTTCCTACTCTTATTTTTTGGAAGAGTGTCTGTGTGTGTGTGTGTGTATTTGTATTCTTGGGCCTATAACATACAGAAATATAGTATATTTGACAATAACAGTACAAAGGAGATGGGTGATAATGAAACTGTGTTGATATTAATTCTTTAATTATTTGGTTAAATTCACTAGTAAAATAACCTTGTCATAAACTTTTCTTTTTGAGAACTTTTTTTGATTACTAATTCTATCTCTTTATCTGTTATGGATCTACTCATATTTACCATTTCTTCTTGTGTCAGTTTTTATAGCTTGTATCTTTCTAGGAGCTGGTCTATCTCATTGAAATGATCTAATTTGTTGGCATACATTGTTCATCATATTCACCTACAATCCATTTTATTTTGGTAATGTCATTGGTAATGTTGTTTCTTTTATTCCTGACTCTACAAGTCTTTTCTCCTTTTTGAAATTCAGTCTAGTTAAAGGTTTATCAATTTTGTTGAACTTCTAAAGGGCGAATTTTTGTCTCATTGATTTTTCTCTGCTGTTTTTGTCTTTATTTGATTTGATTGAGCTCTAGTATTTATTATATCTTCCTATCTGCTTGCTTTGAGTTTGGTTTGATCTTCTTTTTCTAATTCTTAAGGTGGAGGCTTAGGTTATTGATCTGAGATTTTTCTTCTTTACGAATATAGGCATTTACAGTTACAATTTCCCTCTAAGCCTGACTTTAGTTATGTCACATAAGTTTTTGTATGTCATGTTTTTGTTTTTATTCACCCTGAACTATTTTCTAATTTGCATGGTTTCTCCTTTGACTCATTAGCCATTTAATAGTGTTGTTTATTTTCCATGTACTTAGGCATTTTCTGTCTCCTTATGTTATTGATGTCTAATTTCATCCCACTGTGTTCAGAAAACATGCTTTATATGATTTCAATTTTCTTACATTTAATGAAGCATGTTTTATGGGCTACCATATGGTCTATCTTGGATAATGTTCTATGGGCATTTGTGAAGAATATGTGTTCCTGCTGTAGCTGGATGGAGGAGAGTTCTATAGATGTCTAATGAGTCTAGTTGACAGGTTTTTCTTCGTGTGTTTTGGGGCTCTGCTAGGTGCATTGTAGGTTTATAATGGTTATATTTTCCTTTTGGATGGATGCTTTTATTATTGTAAAATATCTTGTTTTATCTCTGGTAACATATTTTTGTTTTAAAGTCTATTTTATCTGTTGTTATGTGGCTACTCCAGCTCTCTCATGGTTGCTATTATATGGTGTGGATTTTTTCATTCTTTTGTAAACTATTTGTATTTTTGAATCTAAAGTATGTCTCCTGTAGTTGGATCATACAGTTAGATCTTGTTTTTTAAAAATCTAGGCTGTCAATCTCTATCTTTTGATTGAATTGCTTAATCCATTTTCTAATTATACACTTATTAATATAATTTAATTATGTCTGATATTTTTCTTATTTTTATTCGATACAGGGTCTCACTTTGTCACCCAGACTGGAGTGCAGTGGTGCAATCTTGGCTTACTGCAGCCTTGACCTCCCAGGCTCAAGTGATCCTCCTGCCTCAACCCCCAAAGCTGGGACTACAGATGCATGCCACCACACATGGCTAATTTTTGTATTTTTTTGTAGAGGCAGGGTTTCACTATGTTGCCCAGGCTGGTCTCAAACTCCTGAGCTCAAGCAATCTGCCCACCTCAGCCTCCCAAAGTGCTAGGAATACAAGTGTGAGCCAAAGTGTGAGCCACTGTGCCTGGTCTTATTTTTATTTTTTATTTTTGTGGGTACATAGTAGGTCTATCTGTTTATGGGTTACCTGAGATATTTTGATACAAGCATACAATGCATAATAATCACATCAGGGTAAATGGGTTATCCATTACTTCAAGCATTTAGTTCTTTTGTTAGAAACGATCCAATTATATTCCTTTAGTTATTAAAAATGTACATTCAAATTAATTTTGACTATAGTCACCTTATTGTGCTAGCAAATACCAGGTCTTATTTATTCTTTCTATTTTTCATACCCATTAACTGTATCTGATATTTTGTGTTCTATATGTTTCATGTATTTTTTCTTCTTATTTCTTGTTTACTGTTTTGTTTTTCATTGAGTGAATATTTTCTATTGTAACATGTTAATTTTTAACTGACTTTTAATCTGTGTTTTTGAGATATTTTCTATATTTTGTATCTATATTTTTGAGATATTTTCTTAATGCTTGCTCTCATGCTACAATATAAATCTTAAATTATCAAAACCTACTTCAGATTTCTGCTCTCTTAATTCCAGTGAGATATAGAAATACTACACCTATAAAGTTCCACTACCTACTCACTATTTGGTGCTATGTTACATATATTATGTTTATATATGCTACAAACCTATCAAAACATTGTTATAGTTACAATTTTCTATGAAGTATGTCTTTTAGAGAAACTAAGAGAACAGAAAAGAGCAAGTAAATATTTACAAAGTTTATATTAGTCTTCTTATTTAAATTTCTGATTCTCTTCATTTTCCATTGGATTCAACTTACTATATGGTGCTATTTCCTTACTACAATACAACTTTATTATTACTGTCTCCTTTGTACTGCTATTGTAAAATATATTACATTTCTATGTGTTACAGGCCCAATAATACAAATACGTAGTATTTGTATACTACGTAGACACACTGACATGTGAACACAATAATATGCAATTGTTATTAAGTAGTTAAGAGAAGAAAGAATACGTATACACATATACAGTATTTTATATTTACCTGCATAATTACCTTTAGCAGAGCTTTTTGTTTTCTCTTGTGAATTTGAATTATTATTTTGTGTCATTCACAAGAACCACCTTTACAATTTCTTGTCAGATGGGTCTGCTAGCAATAAATTCTCTCAGTTTTTGTTTATCTTGGAATGCTTTAATCTCTCTCTTGCTTTTGAAACATAGTTTTGCTGGATATAATACTTTTAGTTGACAGTTTCTATTTTCCGTACTTTGAATATGGCCAGCTCACTGCCTTCTGGTCTCTGTTGGTTCTGATAGAAGTCAGCTATTAATCTTATTGGAATTCCTTTGTATGCAAGGAATTATTTTTTTCTCTTGTAGGTTTCCTAATTTTCTCTTTGTCTTTGAACATGTTGACTATTACCTATCTTTGTGTTTATCCTACTTGGAGTTTGGTAAGCTTCTTGTAAGCATATATTAATTAAAAAAAATATTTGGGAAGTTTTCAGCTATTATATCTTCAAATTTTTTTTTTCTGGATCTCTCACTCTTTTCTTTCCTTCTGGTATATCACTAGGCACATGTTGGTGTGCATAACGTCTCATATTTTCTCTGAGGTTTTGTTTATTTTTCCCTAGCCTCTTTTTCCCTCTGTTGATTTGATTCTTTCTTCTGACAGCTGAAATCTACAGTTGACCCCTCCAGTGAATTTTTCATTTCGGTTTTTCTAGTTTTTAATTCAGAAATTTCCATTTTGTTCTTTATTAAATTCTATCTTAATTGCTATTTTTGATTTAATGTGACATTGTTATCATATCTTCTTTTAATCATTTAAGCACTGTTTCATTTAGTTATTTGAACATATTTATAGTAGTACCTTTAAAATCTGTACCTACCAAGTCAACATCTGGACCTCCACTTAGAGGCAGTTTCTGTTGGTTGCTTTTATTCCTGTGTATGGATCATACTTTCTTACATCTTTGAAAATCTTATTTGTTATTTCTTTTTTTTTTTTTTTTTGAACACTAGGAATTTCAGATAATATATGGTAGCAAGTCCGAATACTGATTTCCTGTCTACCCCCACCCCCACCCCAGGAAGGGCTTTGTGGTGGTGTTATTTGATAGTTCATTTGTTTAGTGACTTTGTTGCACTAGTTCAGTGAAGTTTATTTTTCATACAGTGTGAAACCTTTCATGTTTTTCCTCAAATGGCACAGACTTGGGCATTCTCATTTTTAGGGATGACAGTGATTTTAGGCTCTTCTTGACTTTCTCTTTTTCTGATATTCCTGTAAGTTTCTGGCTGGTCTGCCTCTATTGTTCTTTACTGATGGCTAGCTGATGTTCCATTGTTTTCAACAACGCCCCTGGGCATACATTGCCCTGCAGTCTGATCCAATTAAGGTCAAGCCCTGCAGGGATGAGTCTTTGAGGCTCTTATTACTCCCACCATGGCTCTTCTTAGCTGTCTCTCTGTCTTCCCTGGTTCTCTCTGGTAAACTAGCTGATCTACTATTTTGCTTATTTATTGCTATTCTGGAGCTACCAGCTTCCTCTAACTGCTCACCAACAAAATCCTTCTTATTAATGATGCAAGTGCCCTTATGCCTGCACTTCATACCCTCTGCTGAAGATAAAATCAGTCTCCTCTGATGTATGGAGTTCAGCTCTCTGTTCTTATGCCTGCCTTACCCACTGGGCAGAACCTTTGCATCATTGCTCTGGAGCTGGGGTTGGGGATTGTCTTAGTCCATTTGTGCTGCTATAACAGAATACCATAGGCTGGGCAATGTATAAAAAACAGAAATGTATTTCACAGTGCTGGAGGCTGGGAAGTCCAAAATCAAGGTGCCAGCAGGTTAGGTGCCTGGCGAGGATCCGGTTTTTGCTTCCAAGATGGCACACGGAACACTGCATCCTCTACAGGGGACAAATGCTGTTCCTCACATGGCAGAAGAGTAGAAGAGAGACAGAGAATCCACTCCCACAAGTCCTTTTTATAGTGACATTAATCCACTCATTCAGGCAAAGTCCTCACGACCTATAGACCTCATATAAAGCCCACCTCCCAACACTGTTGCATTGGGGATTAAGTTTCTAACAAATAAATTTTGGGGGATACTGTCAAACCATAGCAGGGCAATGATCCACTTTTCTTGGTGCGATACCCCTGCTTTATGAGCATAGCTCTGGGCATGGGTGGTAATCTCTGTTTTTTTTTTTTTTTTTGAAACGGAGTCTCGCTCTGCCGCCCGGGCTGGAGTGCAGTGGCCAGATCTCAGCTCACTGCAAGCTCCGCCTCCCGGGTTTACGCCATTCTCCTGTCTCAGCCTCCCGAGTAGCTGGGACTACAGGCGCCCGCCACCTCGCCCGGCTAGTTTTTTGTATTTTTTAGTAGAGACGGGGTTTCACCGGGTTAGCCAGGATGGTCTCGATCTCCTGACCTCGTGATCCGCCCGTCTCGGCCTCCCAAAGTGCTGGGATTACAGGCTTGAGCCGCCGCGCCCGGCCATCTCTGATTTTCTTGGCTCATCTTCTTCACTACAGAGTCTTGACTCCATAAGTGAGCTAGAGTAAGGGCGATCTGAACCAAGTATTTTCGGCCTGCTGTGTCTAGCTTTCACCCTATACATGTGGGCTGGGTGGAGGAAGGGAGCCCCAGATCTCTGGTATTATCCTCCTTTAATAGAGTTTGCAAAGCATGGAGCTGGAGGAGAGGGATGAGAACTGCTGGCAATATGCTTCACCCAGGGGGAAACTGTACCCCTGGACTGAGATGAGAGCTGGAGGAGAAAGAACTCTGTTCCTGGTGGCATCTGCCCAGAGTTGAGTTTTTGTCACACTGAGTTGCAGGGGGAGTGGCCTCTAAAGAGCTGAGTCACAGCTAAAATACCAGATTCTCACTGTTTTACTGATATTTAGTAGATTTTTTCTAAAGAAATGTTTCTCCATTTGTTTTTAGTATTATTTCCGGAGACTTTAGTTGGTTGTTTCATAAATTTCACCCATTATGGTTGTTTCATTGGGAGGAGGTCCTGCGGAGTTTCTCAGATTTCCCTTCCAAAGTAGTTCTTGAGTGCTATTATGTTTATGTGCTGATCTTGCCTCAGGAAATCTTAATGCATCATCTCATTCATTCATTCATTCATTTTCTCATTAATTCAAAAAGCATTCATTAGTTTGATTGTTTTGAGATTTCTTAAGTAAATGAGTTCAAAGAATTGCAACTTTTACAATCATTCTGGGCCGGTCACGGTGGCTCATGCCTGTAATCCCAGCACTTTGGGAGGCCGAGGTGGGCAGATCACTTGAGGCCAGGAGTTCAAGACCAGCCTGACCAACATGGTGAAACCCCATCTCTACTAAAAATATACAGAATAGCTAGGTATGGTAGTACATGCCTATAATCCCAGCTACTTGGGAGGCTGAAACCGAAGAATTCCTGGAATCTAGGAGGCAGAGGTTGCAGTGAGCCGAGATCACGCCACTGCACTTCCGCCTGGGTGACACAGAGAGACCCTGTCTCAAAAAAATAAAAATAAATGAATAAAAAATAATTCTGTCTTCTGGAAGCTGAGATTTTTAAACAATTAAAAAAATTATGTCTTTAAATAATTGCAAGTTTTCTCAATCTTTTCAATCTTTTACTTTTTCTTTTTTTTATTTTAATGAATTAGACAAGACCTCTCAAATCTTGGCAAAAGTAGTGATTACAACAAATATATCTGCTTTCTTTTCTGTCTTTTAAAGTGCCTCCATTATGTGTGTGTGTTATAGGGTTTTTGTAGGTAAGCTTTATCAGTTTAGAAACCTCTGTTTCATAAGACTTTTTTTTTTTGAGACGGAGTCTCACTCTGTCCTCCAGGCTGGAGTGCAGTGGTGCAATCTCGGCTCACTGCAAGCTCCGCCTCCCGGGATCATGCCAGTCTCCTGCCTCAGCCTCCTGAGTAGCTGGGACTACAGGCACCCGCCACCGCGCCTGGCTAATTTTTTTTTTGTTTTGTTTTGTTGTATTTTTAGTAGAGACAGGGTTTCACCGTGGTCTCAATCTCCTGACCTTGTGATTCGCCCTCCTCGGCCTCCCAAAGTGCTGGGATTACAGGCGTGAGCCACCGCGCCCGGCCTCATAAGACTTTTAAATGAGAATGTATTGACTTATAAAAATACTTTCCATTGTCTACTAACATAATCTTCTGAGTTTTCTGTGTTACTTTATCTTTGTGGATAAGATTTATAGATCTTCTAATGTCAAATCATCCTCTAATATCTGAGATAAAGTCTGATTATGATGGCTTATTTTAAAATATATGTTGGATTTTAGTAGTCAATATTTTATTTAGGATTTTCATTTATATTCATAAGTAAAATTGGCCTATAATCCTCTTTCTTTGATTTGCCCCTGTATGGTTTTGCTATCAAAGTTATACTTTTTTCATATGAGTAAGACAGCTTTTCTTCTTTTTCTGTTTTCTTTGTGTGTGTGTGTGTGCGTGTGTGTGTGTGTGACAACTTGTTTAACATAATGATCAGTTTTTATTTGAAAGTTTGGTAGCAAACCTGTAAAACCTAGACCTGGCTTTGTGTGGGTATGAGGTTTAGAGAGAAGTCTTTTTATTACTTTCTAAATTTCTTAAGCATTACTGGTATAAATACATTTTCTATTCATTTGTATTAATGTTTTTTTGCATTTTGTACTTTTAAAATGATTAATTCGTTGCTTCTGCGTTTTGACATTTGTTGGTGTTTACTTGTTCATAATGTCCCTTTAAATTATTAAAACGTCAGTTGTATCTATAGTTATTTCTCCGTTTATATTCTCTATTGTGTGTCTCTGCATCTTCTTTTTGTCTCTTGATCATTCTTTCAAAGTTTTATCTTTATGAGCCTTTTCTATAAACCAACTTGTTGTTTTGTTAGTTGTCTATAATTTTCTTTGTCCTATGCCTTGTTGACCTTTATCTTTTTTATTCCTGTTCTCCTTGTTTTTTTAAGGTTTTCAACTAGTCCATCATTAACACACTGCCAATGAGGTCATCAGACTCTTTCATACATGGACAGGTTTTGAGATGTGCCCCTTGTTGAACAAAACCACAGATGTTTTAGAGCACTGAATTGTAAGCATGCTTAGAGATGATGTATTCCATTAAGGGCAAATATTTAATGTGCTCATTTTGAATGCATGGTTCACATTCATTTCCCCCACCCCCCATGAGGTCAAATGCATCCTAGTACTCCCAATACTATTGGAGATGGCACTGCAGGTGAGGATTCTTTGCCATCCACGATTCTTTCTCCTACTTAAAGTGTGGATCACATTGCAATCACCTTGGAGTTCTTTTTAGTGATGCAGATTATTGGGCCCTAGCCCAGGCCTATTAAATCCACAATCTATATTTTAACATCTTCAGATGACTCATTAGGCATTGAAGTTTGCGAAACACTTGGTCTAACACCTTTATTTTGTGGGTGAGAAAACTAAGAGCCTCAGAAGTAAGATAATTTACTCAAGACTATGTAGAAGAAGGAGGTTTTCGTAGCAACATTAGGCAGGGGAAGAGAGGGAAAGAAAGAGAAAGAGAGAAAGGGAGAGTAAGAAAGCCAAGAGACGATGAATGCAATGGAAAATGAGAAAAATGAGTGAGGAGAAGGCAGATGGGGAGGCAGTCCTCCCCCAGGATACAGTTCATCTGATGCCACCTGCTGGGCATGTTGAGTAGCCGGAAGTTTTATTCACGGTAATAGAAGCTTATCTCAGTGTCGTTGGTATCAGGCTTGAATGACTGTCAGAAAACACACTCACATTTCAATAAACCTCAAGTTCTTTTTCTGGCAGTGGAAGTAGCAGTAACAAAGGCTAGGAAATGAAAACATCTGTCACATGGCTCTTGAGGTGCCAGGTGTCACAGCCCTAGGGCCAACTGTCCTTTTGCAACGTGGCTTCCTCGGACCTCCTACCTGTCTGCAGGCCCGTGACCTGGGCTGTGGATAGCCTGCTGCCTCAAGGATGCAGTCATAAATCTGCAGTGACCCGACCCTGCCTGTTCACAGAGCCTCTTTCCAGGAAGATCGGGAATTATTTATTGCAGCCCATAGAATTCTCTGTAAGGTTTTACCCCCAGATGCAGGAGATGCATGTTCTATTTCTGTTTGACATCCCATGTCAGAACTGAGCCCTGGAAGAGGAGTAAGTAATTCAGCATTATACACAGAGAGTAAAGTTATGTGGTTATATATCAACACAAGGCACTGGAAGTCCTTCGAAATCAGGAGAGTATAATTTTAGAATGAACGTAATGAAAATGTCAAAGGAGATCCATTTTTCTCTTCTACCTCTAAGATGTGCTAAAAATAATTGAGACAATTTTCCGAGTGTGGATGCATGCCTTATACTAGAGTTACCACCTGGGGAGGACACTGAGCTGGGAGAACAGAACTCCGGGTCACGAGTCCTGATCTCTTTGGACTTTCAAGTCCTGAATGTCCAGCTGCTTCTCAAGACTGTCTTGACAATAGCACCTCAAATTCAACATGTTAGAAACTGAACTCATTATTTTTCCTTCCAGATTTCTTCTTCTTGATTTTATCTTTCCTTTTGTGCAATGCACCAATGCAAGATCTTCTCGGCTTCATATCCAGGTTATTAGCATCACTCAGTTTCCTGTTGCTCAAGCTCCAAGAAGTTGCTATCCTTGACTTCTCGCATTCCGCTACTTCTCCTATCCAAAGGGTGGGTGGTTCCTGTCAATTCTGCTTTCCGAGACGTCCTCAGATCCATCTTCTTAGTCCGGCTGCAGCTGTTCTAACCCAGGTCATTGTTTTTCACTGTATTATTGTGTATTGTGATGACATCCAAAGGTTAGTTTCTGTCCACACCATCACGAGGTTCATCTTCTGAGAGCATCAACACAGCCTGTTTCTTGCCTCCTTAGAGGCCTCCTCTCTCAGGCAGAATCAAGAACTCACTTAGATACTTGCACATGCATTTTTATAACAGCACAAATCGCAATTGCAAAAATGTGGAATGAACCCAAATGCCCATCAATCAATGAGTGGATAAAGAAACTGTGGTATATATATGAAGGAATACTACTGAGCCATAAAAAAGGAATTAATTAATGGCATTTGCAGCAACCTGGATGGGATTGGAGACTGTTATTTGAAGTGAAGTAACTCAGGAATGGAAAACCAAACATCCTATGTTCTCATTCATAAGTGGGAGCTAAACTATGAGGACACAAAGGCATGAGAATGACACAATAGACTTTGGGCACTCATGGGGAAAGGGTGGGAAGGGGGTGAGGGATAAAAGATTACAAATATTGCTTGGTGTATTTGTATAGTGTATACTGCTTGAATGATGGGTGCACCAAAATCTGACAAATTACCACTAAAGAATTTACACGTGTAACCAGATACCACCTGTTCCCCAAAAACCTATGGAAATTAATTTTTCTTTCTTTTTTTTTTTTTTTAAGAACTCAGAAGCATCTCCTGTCTTCCCTGTGAACTGGCCCCACCACCTTCTCCATGCCATCTGTCACCATGCCCCTCCACCAAGCTCTGGCCACATCAGCCTGCCTGTTATTCCTTCATTCACTCACACCTTAGACCTTTGTGTATTCCCATTGCCAAGGCTGGGAATGTCCTTTCCCGCCTCCTACGTATCAAAAAAACGCCTATTTGAACAGTGCTATTCTTTCCTCTCAGCTCTCAGGGGATAATGCGTCCTCTGCCTTTTGATGAAATCACGGGTAGTGGAGTCTGCTAGCACATTCTTCGGAACTAAAAAGTCCTCCAGTCATTTTTTTTAACCACACAATAATTCATATTTTAGTAATTAATATATCCAGCCCAAGGCAATGTTTAAGGAAAAAAAGGCACCCGACTTCATTCAAGGTAAAATGTTGTGTCTGCTCTTTCACCCCAGCTATGCCTATTGTCAAAGTTATAGTGTGTGTGGATGTGTGTATATGTGTATATGTGTGTATGTGCATGTATGTGTGTATATGTAGGTATGAATGTCTAGGTATGTATGTGTATGTGTTTATGTGTAGGTGTATGTGTGTGTGTGTCTATGTGTATGTGTGCAGGCATGTGTATACTGTGTGTGTGCATGCATGTGCATGTGTGCGTGTGTATGTGTGTATACGTGTGCATGTGCATATGTGTGCATGTTCGTGTGTGTGTATAGTGTGTGAGTATGTATGTGCATGTCTGCATTGGATCAGATGGGGAGTCGGGAGCAAGTGGGAAGCTTCTTTTCTGTTTCCCATCTTGTGTTTTCCTTCCTCCTGCCCTGCCAGTAGCTTATTAGCTGAGATTTCTGACCTTCCAGGTCAGAATGGGGGTAGGGGAATGGGGATAGGTGAGGGCTAGGAGAGGTCTAGCAGAACTGGTATTTACATAAATGTGAGTTGACTGCTTCTGGCCACAGCAAGTTAGTAGACGCAAAACTGACTCCATTTGTTGGAGTACATTTGTGGGCTCTTTGGGGTCTGCACTGGGAATATTTGACAAAGTTTCTTATAGTACATGTCATTTCTGATTTCTGCTGCTGTTCTTAGGAATCCAGGTCTAGCGTTCCACCCCAGGCTGGGGTCCTCATTCTTCCCCAGGCATATTTCAGGGACAGTACTTGAGTGTTTCTGCAAATGTCCGCTCTCTCCTATGGCCCATACCTGATCCATTAGAAACAGTTGTGCATCGGCCAGGTGCTGTGGCTCAAGCCTGTAATCCCAGCACTTTGGGAGGCTGAGACGGGCAGATCACGAGGTCAGGAGATCAAGACCATCCTGGTGAACACGGTGAAACCCCGTCTCTACTAAAAAAATACAAAAAACTAGCCAGGCGAGGTGGCGGGCGCCTGTAGTCCCAGCTGCTCGGGAGGCTGAGGCAGGAGAATGGCGTGAACCCGGGAGGCGGAGCTTGCAGTGAGCTGAGATCCGGCCACTGCACTCCAGCCTGGGCAACAGAGCGAGACTCCGTCTCAAAAAAAAAAAAAAGAAAGAAAGAAACAGTTGTGCATCTTTGCCGCAGATGTAGGTGGACATGTCTACCTCTTCTGGCTCATAGTGACAGCTTCTCCTGTTTAGAAACAGGCACCATTATAGGGAGGCTGAAAGTTCCTGAGAACAGTCCCTTGTGCTAGCCAAACTCCAGGATGCAAGGGAAGCACCCAGAATGGTCCCTGTAATTCTTACTAGACTTGAGTGAAGAAAAAATATCCCACCAACAAGGGACCTAACCAGCCCTTCGCAAAGACACTTTATCTCCAGCTTTTCCAACTTTAACTCTATAGATTTTGGGTAGGCCAAGGTGGGCTATGGACCACAAAATCATTCCATTACTTCCTTTGTAAGTCCTGTAGAGTTGGTCAAAGGGAAAGCCTGTGTTTGCTATTTTGGAGCACCTGCTGAAATTGACCCTGCATGGATGTCTGTCTACACTGTCATTCAAGATTTTGCTCAAGTGTCTCCTTCTTAGAGGGCAGTGAGACTTCTATCCTCCTCAAGGACGGATGATGATAGTGAGGTAGGAGGTGGGACTCAAATCAGGAGGTAGGACCTGACTCTGGAGGTGGGGCTTGGAAACTGGACCAAACTGAGGACTAGCTAAAACAGGGGCAGGGTGCAAGCACCTTTTCATAAGACATACCCACCAGTGTGCCATGACAATTTACCATTGCATGGCAATAATTGAAAGTTACTGTCCCTTTTCAGGGCAACGACCTGATGACCTGAAGTTGTCCCCTTTTCTAGAAATTTCTCCACAATCCACCCCTGAGTTTGCGTATAACTAAAAGTGAGTATAAATAGGACTGCAGGCCAGGTGCGGTGGCTTCTGCCTGTAATCCCAGCACTTTGGGAGATTGAAGCGGGTGGATCACATGAGGTCAGGAGTTTGAGACCAGCCTGGCCAACATGGCAAAACCCTATCTCTACTAAAAATACAAAAATTAGCTAGGCATGGTGGCAGGTGCCTGTAATTTCATCTACTTGAGAGGCTGAGGCAGGAGAATCGGTTGAACCCAGGAGACGGAGGTTGCAGTGAGCAGAGATCGTGCCATTGCACTCCAGCCTGGGTGACAGAGTGAGACTCTGTCTCTCTCTCTCACACACACACACACACACACACACACACACACACACAAATGTATATATATGACTGCAAAACTGCCTCTGAGCTGCTAACCCCTCACACTGCCCGATGGGTAGCCCTGATCTGCAAGAACAGTGAAGGAGCTGTAACCCTGCTACCTCAATAAAGCTTCTACCACTGGCTTACTCTTAAATTTTTTCCTGAGTGAAGCCAAGAACTCTCCTGGGCTAAGCCCCAATTTGGAGCTTGCTTGCCCTGCATTAGTGGCATAGGGTTTCCTGGCATGAACCACAAGTCACTTTTTCCTAAAAATGCCTGGGAACTGAAGAGGGGTGCCTTTGACCAGTAGAGCTTCAGCCTGTCTTTTAAAAATTATTTGCCAGGCCCGGCGCAGTGGCTCACGCCTGTAATCCCAGCACTTTGGGAGGCTGAGGTGGGCGGATCACGAGGCCAGAAGTTCAAGATCAGGATGACCAACGTGGTGAAACCCTGTCTCTACTCAAAATAAAAAAATTTGCCAGGCATGGTGGCAGTCGCCTGTAACCCCAACTACTCAGGAGGCTGAGGCAGGAGAATCACTTGAACCCGTGAGGTGGAGGTTGCAGTGAGCCGAGATCATGCCACTGTACTCGATCCTGGGCGACAGAGCGAGACTCCATCTTAAAATATATATATATATTTGCCAATATCTAGAAAGATGCACATGTGTAAAGAATACCCACCAAGGAATGATCTGTTCCCACAGCTGTGTCCTTCCAGCTTCACTCTGCCGTCTGAGCACTAGCTGTCTCTGAAGGAACAGGTCCGTCACTCTGGAATATTAGAGCAAGATGGGAGATTTGTTTGGGATCTGAGTCTTATCTTGGTGCAGAGAGAGCCAGATAAAAGTGACCCAGTTAGTCATTCAAGAAATATTTGCGCACTAAATATGCCAGGCCCTTGGCTAAGTACTGGGGATTGAATGATTAAAGGAAAATAAAAGGAAATAGTTCCTACCTTCATGGAAGGTGGGATCCCCAAATAATGGAAAAGTATTATCATTTGTAATATTTTTCCAGACTGGAGCTAGTTGGTGACCTAGAAGCCCAATCCAGGTCATTGATGTGCATTTTTGTGCATTATTTTAGAATATTCTAAAATAAGCTGCATTGGTTGATGACATTTAATAATTGAGAGATTTTTACATAACAAAATCTGTTTTTCTGGCTTCTCCTGAAAATCAGCAGATCTGACAGCCCTGGATTCTGATTTTCTCAGAGCAACAACCTGCTGGAGTTGATTACCAGCTACCTTTTAGAGGAAGCATTCCCGCGCCAGTTTGCCGCAGTCTCCACCACTCTCTTTTGTACGTTCCTCAGCCTGCTTCACTCATTTAGATTACTAACCTGCCGCTGTAGAGGTTTGATTTTTGGATCTGGCTCTGATCTAGTAATTTTCAAGTTTTTTTTTTTTTTTTCTTTTCAAGAAAATGCCTTTACAAAAAAAGAAAAAGCAAATTTTTTTATTTTATTTTATTATTTATTTATTTTTTATTTTTTTTTTTTTTGAGACGGAGTCTCGCTGTATCGCCCAGGCTGGAGTGCAGTGGCTGGATCTCAGCTCACTGCAAGCTCCGCCTCCCGGGTTCACGCCATTCTTCTGCCTCAGCCTCCCGAGTAGCTGGGACTACAAGCGCCCGCCACCTCGCCCGGCTAGTTTTTTGTATTTTTTAGTAGAGACGGGGTTTCACAGTGTTAGCCAGGATGGTCTCGATCTCCTGACCTCGTGATCCACCCGTCTCGGCCTCCCAAAGTGCTGGGATTACAGGCTTGAGCCACCGCGCCCGGCCAGAAAAAGCAAAATTTTATGCAAACCCGAATATATAAAATACTTGAAAGCCGCGCTGCTTTCGTTGGAGGGAAAGAGAGCGGGGAACCTCATCTTCCCTCATGTCCACTGAGGGGAGTCTTTGGGCTCTGAAGTATGTATTAATAGTTTGGAATCCCTTGCCCCTTGTTCAAACTCTGACCCTGTAGCCACTTGCTGCGACCATCTAGAACCATGAGTAGCAACTAAGTAGACCTTCAGGTTTGCCGTATTCCCTTTGCTACCTGGAGCCCCGTCTAGCTCACACCACCCTCTTTGCTCTGTTGGGCTTAACAACCTGTGTGCCTGGGTCTGAGTGGCCCTGAGGCTGATGTGGTCAGGGCAGGACTTGCCAGGAGCGATCTTCCTGGAGGACTTACCTGCTCTTTGTAGCTCCTTTAGCATTTCAGCAAACTATGGGATTTCACTGTGACTTCAGCCCCTGTCTGATGAGTTTAAACAAATGAGGCAAGTTCAAATCAAATCCTCACCTATAATAAAAACAATTCAAGAGGAGGGCCCTTGGTCTTTATGTATATACAACAGTCCCCTATTTCTTGTTTCCTAAATATTTGCAGCTCTCAATGCCAAAGGGCGAGCCCACAAATGAAGCATGTGAGCTTGGAGGGTAAGAAAATAGTCTTCTTGGCCGGGCGCGGTGGCTCAAGCCTGTAATCCCAGCACTTTGGGAGGCCGAGACGGGTGGATCACGAGGTCAGGAGATCGAGACCAACCTGGCTAACACGGTGAAACCCCGTCTCTACTAAAAAATACAAAAAACTAGCTGGGCGAGGTGGCGGGCGCCTGTAGTCCCAGCTACTCGGGAGGTTGAGGCCAGGAGAATGGCATAAACCTGGGAGGCGGAGCTTGCAGTGAGCTGAGATCCGGCCACTGCACTCCAGCCTGGGCGACAGAGCGAGACTCCGTCTCAAAAAAAAAAAAAAAAGAAAATAGTCTTCTTTTGCATTTAAGATGTTTTGAGACTAGGCCAGCATGAGGCCCTGCCTTAGGTTTGGGCTTGGACAATTCTGCCTCTGTCTTCCCAAAGTCCTATTTTAGAAGTAAAGATTGCTCTTTTTCTTGGTCTGTCCCATACCTGTGTCTTGTCAGAAGGTCAGAGGCTAGGTCAGGAGTCTGCATGTTCTCACTTTCCCCCCCCCAACTTGTCTTAGAGACTGTGGGAATTCAAATTTGATGACCACTTTGGAAAACAGTTTGGCAGTTTCTTGTCAAGTTAAACATTTTCCTACCTTATGAATAGATTTTTACTCAAGTGAAAAGCAAACATGCCCACTCAAGAGGCTCAGCGTTCACAGCAGCTTTTCACGTAATTGCCAAAACCTACAATAATATGGGTGTTTATCAGAATGTGAATGGATAAGCAATTGTGGTATATCCATACCATGGAATCCCACTCAGCAGGAAAAATGAACAAGCCTTGAAACATGCGAAAACATGGATGGATGTCAAAGGCATTATGCTAAGGAAAGAAGCCAGATACAAAAGACTAAGTCTTGTATGATTTACTTCATGTGACATTCTTAAAAAACAAGCAAAGCTGTGGTGACAGAAAGCAAGCAGATAGTTAGCCGTCTGGAGTTCAGGCTGGGAGAAGAGGATTGACTATAAAAGGATGTGAGGGAATGTTTTGGGATAAAGTTTTGTGATTTTAGCTTTTATATTTAGGTCTGTGGTTTATTATGAGTTAAATTTTGCATGTAATGTGAGATGATTGAAGTAAGTTTTTCTTCATTTGTTTTGTTTTGTGTTTTTGGATGTGGATATCTGTTGTTCCAACATATTTGTTGAAAATGTTCTCATTTTCCCATCAAATTCTGCTTGCATCCCTCAAACATCATTTGGTCATATATATGTCTGTGGATTGTAATTCTTTTTTAAATGATAGATTTTACTTTAAATTTGCAATGAAAGAATCTGCCTTTCCCTCTAGCTGTAGACTCTTGCCTTTGACATGACTGCTTCCTAATAGTAATAACTGGTGTCATAATAGCTAACATTTACTGAGGACCTACCACCTACCTAGCACTGCTCCAAAACTTTTACATCTATTAACTATCATAATCCTCACAACTACCTTGTGAAATGCGTTCTATTATTTCCAATATACAGAAGAAAGAACTGAAGCTCTGTAACGTGAAGTAATTTGTGCAAGTTCCAAAGCTAAAATCACAAAGCTGGGATTTGATCCAGGCAGTCAGACTCTCACGGACCGCTTAAATTCAGCACTGCAACTGCCTCTCCGTCTCTCCCCAGCTCCTGGCATACAGTAAGTGCTCAACAAGTGTTAATGAAGTCAGTAAATATAATAATAATTCATAACAGCAAATTGTGATTATTTACCTGTTTATCATTTCAGCTTGATGATGGGCTCTTTTGTTACAGAAAGAAATGTACCCTTGACTAATTCTAAAACATTTAGTGAGGCTTAGTAATGTGTTAAACAGTGTGCCAGATGGGAGGAATACAAGGATTAAAACACAGACAAATGATTAAATGAATGAACAAACACGTTGGCTTAACCTGGTAGATTCTGTTCCCAAAAAGGTTGACTTAACTTACAAAACTATCCCTAGAATTTAGATTTGGAGTGGGAACCCCATTGTTTGCTGTAGCTCCAACTTTCTGATCTTCAGTTGGATCATCCATGGCATGGGGCTAATAAAACCTGCCCTGCGTACCTCTTACGGTTATTGTGAAGTCAAAATAATACTGCCCATAAAAGAATTCAGTAAGCTGTACAGAGCTAAGCAGATGTCAGAGGCTGTTACCTTGACTTTAAACTTGTTCCAGGTGGTGCGAGGCCAAATATGTGATCTACTCATGTGTATGTATTGCAGCCTCCGTCTCAGGGCAGCAGAGCGGGTGCAGAGAGCAAATCTACAAATGGTGCACAAGGAACCAGAAGGTAGGAGTTGACTCTGGCCTGGAAAATGTTCAACGGATTCTGTGTTGCTCATGGGGGGCACTGACAGTTTATCCTCACATCCTGGCTTGTGGCCTGAATAGAATACCCATAGACTGGAGTACCGGGTGTAAGCCTGTGTTAGGTGCCTGTGTGCCTGGTCTTGCATGGCAGGGCAGCACTGAGAAAAGCCCTGATGCAGGAGAGTGACAGAGAAGACTGGACAGAGGCCTGAAAGTCCTTTGGATGTTGGGGATGAGCGTTAACTTTGTCAGTATCAGGAAACTGGGGACTTCTCTCTCGATAAGAAAGATTAGAAAAAGAAAATCTACCTTTTTATTCAATTCAATTCAATAAATGTTTATTGAACACCTACTGTGTGTCTGGCACTGTATTAAGTACTATGGAGTCCCTAAACATGAACAAGATCCTAACCTTATCTTCTAGGAGCAGGTGTGCCCTCAATAAACCGAGGTACGAGAGGACATGGCTTGTAAAGAAGTCAGCCCATTGAAGGTTGCGCTCTGAGCCTCATGGGCTCTCTTGGTATTGGCTGCATCTGGATTTCAACATAAAGCTCACCTCCTTCCTTGGCCTCCACTTGAAAATTAAACACTCTAAGCAGGCACTGCTGAGTGTCACTGAGTATGTCTGATGCTTTGCTAGAGCTGCGAGATGTGATGGTGGAGGGGTAACACTCTAAGTTCTTAGGGTTTACCTAAAACATGCCAGTTCCACAGGTTTCTCCCTAATCACACCTCCCAGCCCAGCCATGAGGCTGAACCTCTTCCAGCCTCCACCTAGGCCTCAACCCGACTCCCGCCATTTTCTTTTGGCAGATTAATTTCCTCCCATAGAAACCCTGGGTTCCAAACAGGACTGGGAGATTCTTTCTCCTTCTGTAGACCCCTCGTCAACCAAGAAGCTCATTCTCTGCAAAGGAATGCTAAGAGCAGCGCTTGGAAAATATACACAGACATAGGATTTACCAGTTGCTATGGTTGTGTACCCTCAAATTCACGTGTTGAAACCTAACCCCCAATGTGATGGTACTAGGAGGTGTGGCCTTTGGGAGGTATTAGGTCATGAGAGCAGAGCCCTCGTGGATGGGGTTAGTGCTTTTATAAAAGAGACCCCAGAGAACTCTCTTGCCTCTTCTGTCATGTGAGGCCTCAGCAGGAAGCCGTCACCTGTGAATCAGGAAATAGGCCCTCACCAGATAATAAATCTGCCAGCGACTTGAGGTTGGACTTCCCAGCCTCCAGAACTGTCAGAAAGAAATTTCTATTGTTTATCAGCCACTCGATCTATGTTATTTGGTGATAGCAGCTTGAATGGACTAAGACATTAATTAGTCACTAGTTTTTTTTGATTGCGGTAAAACATACATAACATAAAATTCAACATTTTACTCATTTTAATGTGTGCAATTCAGTGGCTTTTAGTACATTCACAATGTTGTGCCTCATTGTCAAATTCCAGAACATTTTCCTCACCCCCAAAAGAAACCCTGTACCTATTAGGCATTTACTTCTCATTTACCGCTACCCCAGCCATCAGTAATTATTTGTGTTGACAAAACTCGTTCCATTTACATGGCTGTATGATTTAATTTTCTCACTTGAGACATCAGAAGCATCCCTTTCAGTTTAAAAGTCAACTTTTTTTTTTCTTGTCTGCAGTGCGATTTTGTAACTTGCCTATACCACAACTAGTGGACATTTTCTTTGATGATCTGTTGTTTGCATCTGAGCCCCTTCAACGATCCTTGTTTCCATGTTCTCAGGTTCTGCTTCTTAGTTATTTTATTTTATTTTATTTTATTTTTTAGAGGCAGAGTCTCGCTCTGTTGCCCGGGCTGGAGTGCAGTGGCCGGATCTCAGCTCACTGCAAGCTCCGCCTCCCGGATTCACGCCATTCTCCTGCCTCAGCCTCCCGAGTAGCTGGGACTACAGGCGCCCGCCACCTCGCCCGGCTAGTTTTTGTATTTTTAGTAGAGATGAGGTTTCGCCATGTTAGCCAGGATGGTCTCGATCTCCTGACCTCGTGATCCACCCGACTTGGCCTCCCAAAGTGCTGGGATTGCAGGCGGGAGCCACCGCAGTTAGCCCTGTACTACCAGTTTTTAAAAGTTGAGTCCCCAAATGAAACTGCTTTGTCAAGGGCATAAGTATTTTTAAATGTAATAGATATTAGAATATTACTTTTGTTAAAGGTTTGTACAGTTTTTTGTTTTTGTTTTTGTTTTTTGGTATCAATGTAATTTTATTCTCTGTTCAGAAAGGCCTTGCATATGACTGTAGTGTCACACATCCTTCAGTGTCTGCCTTTGTATGGCATCTTCATTTTCACATATTTGAGGAGGTCTGGGCCCCTAATGCACTTGGAGCCGGGATGAACAAGAAGGGTTTGCCCCCAGGGACCTGTTCCCAATGCTCTGGGCTTTTCTCTATACTCTCCTGGGGCAGATGAGGTTGGCAATGACTGTCTGTTGATTTTCTAATTTTTAGCAGGTTCAACTGTGGTGGTCCTTTCTGTTCTTCTGTAACAATGACACAGCAGGCTGGCTGGCAGAGGTGGTTTTTTTTTTTTTTTTTTTTTTAGATGGAGTCTCGCTCTGTGTCGCCAGGCTGGAGTGCAGTGGCGCGATCTCGGCTCACTGCAACCTCTGCCTCCTGGGTTCAAGCGATTCTGCTGCCTCAGCCTCCTGAGTAGCTGGGATTACAGGAGCGCCCCACCACGCCCAGCTAATTTTTGTATTTTTAGTAGAGACAGGGTTTCACCGTGCTGGTCAGGATGATCTTGATCTCTTGACCGTGTGATCCGCCCACCTCAGCCTCCCATTTTTTAAATTTTTTTTATTTTTAGTAAGCATTTTCTTTTAGAGCAGCTTTAGATTTACAGAAAAATTGCGACGATAGTGCAGGGAATCCCCATATCCCCCGCATCCAGTTCCCCCATTATGAACACCTTACACTGGTGTGGTACACGTGTTACAATGAATGAACTGCTACTGATAAATTATTATTAGGCGAGGTCCATCCTCTACTCAGATTTCCTCAGCTTTTATCTATTGCCTTTTCTGTTTCCGCTTCTCATCCAGGATACCATATTAGATTGAGTTGCTTTGTCCCCTTAGGTTCCTCTTGGCTGTGACAGTTTGTCAGATTTTCCTTGCTTCAAATGACTGGCATACAGCACTTTAAAAGATGAGATTTCGGCCGGGCGTGGTGGCTTATGCCTGTAATCCCAGCACTTTGGGAGGCCGAGGTGGGCGGATCACCTGAGGTTGGGAGTTCAAGACCAGCCTGACCAATATGGAGAAACTCTGTCTCTACTAAAAATACAAAATTAGCCGGGTGTGGTGGTGCATGCTTGTAATCCCAGCTACTTGGGAGGCTGAGGCAGGAGAATCGCTTGAACCCGGGAGGCGGAGGTTGCGGTGAGCCAAGATTGTGCCATTGCACTCCAGCCTGGGCAAGAAGAGCAAAACTCCGTCTCAAAAAAAAAAAAAAAAAGGAAAGAACACTTCTTCTCTATCATTATAGGCACTATATAAAGACCAGCAACAGATGAATTCTGCCTGGGATGGTGTGAGAAGACTTCTTGGAAAATGCATGATTTGACCCAGGCCTTAAAGGGCGGCTCTGTAGGCAGAGACGCTGCAGAAAGCTTCTGGGCAGAAGCGATTGTGGGAGTGAAACCACAGCCGTGGGAATGTGTTGATGCGCTCTGGGAGTGAGAATTAGTGCAGCAGGGCTAGGGCGTGTGGGGGCCCTGAGCAATGCATTTAGTGCAGTAAGTGGGCCGGTCAGGGATTGCAGACATGGCTAGTTTAGGAAGAGCTCTCACCCGCTTTCCCTATTTCTTTTTTCTTTTCTTTTTCTTTTTTTCAGACGGAGTTTCGCTCTTATTGCCCAGGCTGGAGTGCAGTGGCATGATCTCTGCTCACTGCAGTCTTTGCCTCCTGGGTTCAAGCGATTCTCCTGCCTCAGCCTCCTGAGTAGCTCAGATTACAGGCACGCACCGCTGCATCCAGCTAATTTTTGTATTTTTAGTAGAGACCATGTTTCACCATGTTGGCCAGGCTGGTCTTGAACTCCTGACCTCAAGTGATCTGCCTGCCTCAGCCTCCCAAAGTGCTGGGCTTACAAGCATGAGCCACCACACTCAACCTTCCCTACTTCTTTCTTACCTTTTTCCAGCATGACAAAAGAAATAGCTTATCAGAGAAAGAAGAGACCCTGCCCAACACGGCCTGAGCGTGGTGTCTGTTGGAGGGATTTGATATACAGATGTGCTCTGATCTTGTCAGGCTCAGGAATCAAGAGTCTCTCTCTATTATTGCAGATGTCTGTAGCCTTTGTGGGGTTAATAAGGGACACCATTTCTAAACTATTTTAGAGATTACTTTACAAAGTCATAAAAATGCACAATTCTACCAGCATTATATTACGGTTGCTAAAAATATCACATGACCATTGGTTAGCTCACAGCAATAGATATCCCACAGACTAATTTAATCATTGGCAGGAGGCCACGCAGTCTCCAGACAGGATCAGAATCAAACTGGGGGCTGCTAAATTTAGAAATATAAATTTGGGTTTGTTTAGAATGATTTGAAAACTGAAAGAACACATAAGTCAGGATGCAAGCATGGTTGTCTGCTCCGAAGGCAGAGTCCTTGTGGCCTTCCTTGATCACCTTACACTTGGGTCTGTCCTGCAGGCCCAACCCTGCTTTTGGCTTTTCATTGGAAATATTAGGTCAGGGAACCATGTCTGAAAGTCAGAGCAGACCTTTGATGTCGTCTGGGCTGGACCTACATTCTTCTTCTGGATAGGATGCCATTTTCATTGCCTTACTATGAGGCCTCTATGACAGACTGATTTTAGAGATGACTGGAACAATTCTCCTATTCCTCTCTTTGACGTTGTGTCAATGCTAGCTACTTTTCCCACCCAGATGTAAGAATGAGTGTCTGCAGAGTCGCCTTGAGGTTTCATCAGGGGCCAGGAGGCTAACAAGTCCGACAGGGAATGACTGAAAGGGAAAGGGGGATAAAGAAATACTGTGCCCTACACGCTCCTCTTGTTCAATGTTTATGTATTTTATATATATATACACACAATATATATGATGTGATATGTAATACAGAGTAATGGCTCATATCTAAGAAGATAAAGCAGGAAGAGAGAATGGGGCTATAAAGCCCCATTATGATGTGATTATATATCACATCATAGATATTGTGCATATATATTGTGTGTATATATATACACAATATATATGATGTGATATTGTGTATATATATAAATTAAAATTATATATATATATTTTAGAGATGAGGTCTTCCTCTGTCACCAAGACTGGAGTGCAGTGGCATGATCTCAGCTCACTGCAGCCTTGAACTATCGGGCTCAAGCAATCCTCTTGCTGGGACCACAGGCACACACGGTCATTCTTGGTGAATTTTTAAAATTTTGTTAGAGACGGGGTCTTGCTATGTTGCTTGGGCTAAATATTATACGCCTATTTGTTTAGTATCTATTTCTTCCACACAAACGCACACTACGTAAGAGTGCTCAATAAACAGTTGTTGAATAAATAAATGAGTGAATGAGTGATGATAATGTCCATTCCTTATACTTGGATAAAACTTTGCTACAAATATGGCTGCACATTTGCATGCAAATTCAATCAGGAATTCACATCCTCTTTCTTTTAATATGGTGTGTATTTCTCCCTTGGTATTGTAACCCCCCTTGTAAATGTGTAATTACAGACTGAGATACAGGCTCTGAAGGGAGGCTACATAGATTAAGGCCTCCTAGAGAGAGCACCCTTTGAGCTGGGAACTGAGCTGGCAGTAGTCTATTGACTGTGTGAAGTGCAGGGAAGAACACTGCAGAGAAAACAGTATACACACCGTAGTTCCTCAATGTTATGGCACATATTTCTTCAGATCTTCACCTTTCTGACTTTAGAATAGCCTTAGAATCGATATCCATCTCATGATCACTTTTGGTCAGGTGGCAGCCGTGACATATTGTCATTGCTTGGACTCATGAGATCTCTACTGTTGTTGGTGATGGCATGGCTGGACAACTGAAGAGCCATCTGAGGGAGGCTGATCAGTCTCGATTGCCATCTGAAAAACTCCCACCGGTATCTTCTGGTTAGGCCAAGAAAGTGCCAACATCAAAAATTTGAGAATACCTGTCCAGGACTTGGGAAAAAAAAAATCTAGAAGGCAGGCCAGGCGCAGTGTGGCTCACACCTGTAATCTCAGCACTTTGGGAGGCCAAGGAGGGCGGATCACCTGAGGTCAGGAGTTCAAGAACAACCTCAACATAGAGAAATCCCGTCTTTACTAAAAATACAAAAATTAGCTGGGTGTGGTGGCACATGCCTGTAATCCCAGCTATTCGGGAGGCTGAGGCAGGAGAATTGCTTGAACCAGGGAGGCGGAGGTTGCGGTGAACCAAGATTGGGTCATTGCACTCCAGCCTGGGCAACAAGAGCGAAACTCAGTCTCAAAAAAAGAAAAGAAAAAAGAAATCTAGAAGGCAATAGAGGAGATGGGAACTGAAGATACTGAATCATCAACACTCTTGAAGGCTCAGAGAGAGAAAGCTCCGAGGATGTGAAATAAGACAGACACTGATGCCTCAGAGCTGAAAGCCATTCAGAAGTGCCAGTCTCTCAACGTGAGGAGATTTTAGAAATACAGTAATCAATGAGTTCAGCATGTATTTTCATTTTTATGTAGGCAAAAGAGCAATAAATGATTCAGTCCTATGTCTAAGGAAGGCTACACGAACTCTTTTGAGAAGCATAAGATAACAATTCTGAGCATTAAACGTTAAGAAAGCATAGCGTCAAAATTTCATTGGCAGAGATTTTTATTTCTTAAAGTTACATAAAGTAACGGTACGTTTAGAATCGGTGAGATCTTGGATTGGATGAAATACGGTAAGATTGGTTTGAAGATCTGAGAGTTGGGTTGGACAGTGCCAGGGGACGTGGGCAAGCGGGTGGTGAGGAGCACCCACGTTGGCGGGAGGAGGCTGATCAGTGGCCCGTCGTGGTGTGCCCTGAGAAGGGATAGCTTCTTCAAGATTGAACTAATGGGCTATTTTCTGCAACATCAATGCATTGTCATCTTAATAGCCCTCAGTACGGTTTAAGTGTAAGAATTACTTTGCTACTGACATTGAGAAGAAGCATATGGCAGATAGACACAATACTCACTCTCCAAATCACCCTAAATAAATAGAAAAATGCCAAAGGCACCCCTAGGGATATATACGGAAGAGAAAAGGCAAGGCTGAATTAACATCTACGGGGCAGGAAGAGGAGGTCAGATGTCTGTGGAAATAACTGTTTAGCTCTCCAGGTCATTCAGTATTTGCAAGCCGTAAATGAAATTGTCCAAATTTGTTTTCTCATGAAAATGTCAGCTTGAGAGCTTAAAGTGAGTAATTCTTTTCTTATGGTCTGAAAAAAGAAGCCCATTTTATTTTGTTGTCCTCAAGGTAAAAGAGGCTTTTTGTTCTTGTTCCATGTTTCCAGTTTGCTGGTACTTTTCAGATTTGCTTACATAGAGTGATGATATAAATTTTCAGGTGGAAGAAACTAGATGCTGACATGTTTGTTTGGTTTAGGTCAGAGCTGTCATCACCAATCTGCTGGGCCTGGAAGGATGGGGTTCTTGGTTTCCCCTTTGCCTGTTTCCCAGGTGAGATCTGTGACCCACAAATGACTCTGTCTTTGCAAGACGTGTTAATAGGATGGTGCATAAAAGGGATATGGCTACATAATTCTTATTAATAAATGTCCTGTTTAGTTACCTCATGTTAATTAATCTCAAAGCAAAGACAGTTGTCAGATTTTGTTTGGGTTCAAGCCTGAAAATAACTTGGAGCTTTTAAAAAATACCTAGTTTTTCTTTTTCTCTTTCTTCCTCTCCCTCTCCTCCTCCTCTCTTTCCTCCTTCTCCTCCGCTTCCTCCTCCTCTTCCTCCCCCCGTCCTTAATGTTTCCTTTTCAAAGAATAGAGCAGAGTCCAATATGTAGTCATTTGGCTTGTGAAGGAATCATTAGCTGTCATAGCTGAAAAGGATGTCAGAGTGCACAGAAACTAGTGGTTTTCGAGCTACTCTGAGGATCTGAAGGGTTTTAATACCCAATGTATGGGATGCAACTGGAAGGCCTGATGGGCGGGGCTTCCACCCCTCCTCTGATTCAGCCACAGTGCCTTGATCTTCTTTTTGGTTCTACATATGTGATTTCTGTCTCAAGTTTTGCAAGGAGAAGAAGATTTGAACTCTTGGAAAGGTCCGAAAGCTGCTGCTGCAAATCAAACCTGTCACTCACAGATGAGGAAGCTCGTGTCCGGTGACGCAAAGTGATTTGCCTAAGATCGCAAAGCTTCTGGGTAAGGGAGTTGGAGCTAGGAGTCCTTTACTTTCCCTGTTGTCTGGGGCTGAGTACAGAGAGGTATTATGTTGAGAATCAGAGAGAAAATGGAACACAGGGAAGTGTACTGTGTTTCCATCTCTCTGGGATGCAGGGAAAGACAGGTCTCTTGAAACACCTCTTGGATGATAGAAGATGGCATTTCCATGATGATCAACAAGAACAACAATTCATGTGTGAATCGCTTCTTTGGCTTTTGGCTAAGATTAAGTGCAATGCACGTGTGACTCCTAGTCCTCCGGTGTCTCTGATGATTGGAGGAAGACTGGTAAGGTCTGCTATAGTCTTCAGAGTCTGTGCTGTGGAGCTGTCGCCATGTCCCAGTTTCGTTGCTAATACAATTTTTCTTCTATACTCTTTGGCTTATTTTTTATTATTTTTGGTGGGTTCCTAGGAGTGATTTATAGAAATGTGCACCAAGTCAGCCATATTTCCCAGGAAGATTTAGAGTTGAGTCACACTTTGATTTATTGACCAAGGGAAAGTTTTAAGGTAAATAATTAGACATAAATAAAAACATTCCACGTATTTATTATTTTTATTTTTATTTTTATTTTTTTGAGATGGAGTCTCGCTCTGTCGCCCAGGCTGGAGTGCAGTGGCACGATCTTGGCTCACTGCAACCTCTGCCTCCTGGGTTCAAGCGATTCTCCTGCTTCAGCCTCCTGAGTAGCTGGGACCACAGGCGCCTGCCACCGCACAAGGCTAATTTTTGTATTTTTAGTAGAGACAGAGTTTTGCCATGTTGGCCAGGCTGGTTTCGAACTCCTGACCTCAGGTGATCAGCCCACCTCAACCTCCCAAAGTGCTGGGATTACAGGCATGAACCACTGTGGCAGGTCAAGATATTTATTTTTTAAAGCATTGCCTTTGTTATTATATTAAAAGAGTGAAGTTTTTTTTGAGAGGTTATACATCATTGTACTAGGAGACTGAAAAACTGTCTCTGCTCCTTGCTAGTTATGTGACGCTGGGAAAGTCACTTACCCTCTCTGTGCCTTGAATTTCTTCATCTGTAAAATGCTAATAATAATAGCACCTCCATATAGGGTTGCTATGAGGATTAAATGTGTTAATACATAAAGCTATTATAACAATGCCCGGCTTGGGATTCATTGTGCTTTGTTAGTCTGAGTATTGGTATCGCTCAACAATTCAGGGAAATTCTTGACCTGTACTGCTTTAAATGTTTCTACCCCTTCTGACTGCTAGAGACTGAATGCTTAGTCAAAATTAATATGTTGAAACTTAATCCCCAGTGTGATGGTATTAGGCGAAGAGACTTTTGGAGGCCAATTAGGTCATAAGGACAGTAACCTCATGAATGAGATTAGTGCGCTAATAGAAGAGACCCCTAGAGGCCGGGCATGGAGGTTCACCTGTGATCCCAGCACTTTGGGAGGCTGAGGTGAGCGAATCACCTGAGGTCAGGAGTTAGAGATCAGCCTGGCAAACGTGGTGAAACCCCGTCTCTACTAAAAATACAAAAAATTAGCCGGGCCTGGTGGCACTTGCCTGTACTCCAAGCAACTTGGGAGGCTGAGGCAGGAGAATCACTTGAGCCTGGGAGGTGGAGGTTGCGGTGAGCCGAGATCGGGCCACTGCACTTCAGCCTGGGTGACGGAGTGAGACTCCATCTCAAAGAAAGAAAGAAAAAAAAGAAGACCCCAGATAACTCCCTTGCCTCTTCCATCACGTGAAAATGTGGCAAAAAGACAGTCATCTATACGTCAAGAAGTGGGCCCTCCCCAAGAGCCAAACCTACCAGTACCTTGATCTTTGACTTTCCAGCCTCCAGAACTGGAAGAAATAAATTTCTATTGTTGATAAGCCACCTAGTCTACGACATGTTTGTTATAGCAGCTGAAATAGACTAAGATACAAACCTATTGACCTCCTCAGGACTCATCTCTTTTGTATTTCTATTTCTTTTTTTTTTTGAGATGGAGTCTCACTCTGTCGCCCAGGCTGGAGTGCAGTGGCCGGATCTCAGCTCACTGCAAGCTCCGCCTCCCAGGTTTAAGCCATTCTCCTGCCTCAGCCTCCCGAGTAGCTGGGACTACAGGCGCCCGCCACCTCACCTGGCTAGTTTTTTGTATTTTTTTAGCAGAGACGGGGTTTCACCGTGTTAGCCAGGATGGTCTTGATCTCCTGACCTCGTGATCCACCCGTCTCGGCCTCCCAAAGTGCTGGGATTACAGGCTTGAGCCACCGCACCCAGCCTGTATTTCTATTTCTTTGTCTCTGGAGGAACTTCTGAATAATTTTCTTGTTTCCAGCCTTCAAGTTATTACTATTCTGATGCACTCTGTCCAATATGCTTTGAGAGCTATTTGTGATGGAGACAACTTGCTGAACACAGCAGTCCAGTATCTCCTTCTTTTTAGTGATATTGTAGTTGGACACCTGAATACTCAGCTAGGTGACATTTCTCAGACACCTTTGCAGTTGGATATGGCCTGGTAACTAACACTTCAATAGAATGTGACCGGAAGTAATGTGGGCCATGTCAACAGAGCAGGCGCATCTCTTCTATAGCCTTTCTCCTTCTTGTGAGCTAGAATAATGCTATCCTAAAGTTGTCTACAGAACACCGCAAGTCCTTAAACTGCCACTGGTTTGCAATGGGATATGTTGGAAAATGGAAAGAAAAGCGCTCAGAAACATGGCAGTAATTCAACGTTGTCATGATACCCAAACGTAGTCATTTTTCTGGTAATTCATTTTATTGCATTTTTAAAAAGGAATTGCTCAAAGGATTGAAAAACAAAAATTATCTTATCACCTGTGCCTGTGACCAGCTGAGATTAATGTCCTAGGGGATAGCTGAGAAACAAGAAGGAAGGAACTTGCATCCCTCAGTGACCATCCAGAGCAGAACAGTCTGCCTGCTACAATGTCCACCTCGGACTTTACATGAGAAAGAATTAAACCACCGGGCGTGGTGGCTCACGCCTGTAATCCCAGCACTTTGGAAGGCCGAGGAGGGAGGATCACCTGAGGTTGGGAGTTTAAGAGCAGCCTGATCAACATGGAGAAACTCCATCTCTACTAAAAATAGAAATTAGCCATGTGTGGTGGCACATGCCTGTAATCCCAGCTGCTTGGGAGGCTGAGGCAGGAGAATCGCTTGAACCCAGGAGGCAGAGGTTGCGGTGAGCCGGAGATCGCGGTGAGCCGGAAATCCCGCCACTGCACTCCAGCCTGGGCAACAAGAGCGAAACTCTGTCTCAAAAAATAAAAAAAAAGAGAGAATTAAACCATCAACTTCTTTAACCTGTTGAATGATTGTTAGACCTCTTTCTGTGGCAGTCAAACCTTACCTCATCACACATCCATCCCATTTTAAACCCCAGCTCTTACACATTTTATTTCTAGAAATTGTATTTGATTCTTTTAAATATCTCTTAATCTTTAAAAAGAGATTCTCATTCCTTGATCATATTTGCAAGCCTCTGTTGCTTTTTAATTTTTCAGCAGTTGTTAAAACAAAGTCTTGTTTAAGCACCAAGATACAACAAATATGAACTTTCAAATGGAGGTGCCAAATCTCCACGTGGAGATAGTCATCAGGAATTTCTAAGAAACTTGCTCTGAAACACTGAGACTGTCTCAACTGCTTGAAGAATAGAAACCCAATCTCTACTAAAAATACAAAAATTAGCTGAGCATGGCGGTGCATGCCTGTAATCCCAGCTACTTGGGAGGCTGAGGTGGGAGAGTCGCTCGAACCCAGGAGGCGGAGGTTGCCTCCTTAATCCAAAGGATTAAGAGCATGGACAAGAAAAGATTTTGGTGAAGAAGATTTCTTCAGGAAAATTGATCTTGAGATCTCCCTCCTCTCTTCACCCCAGAGATGATCCTGCACCAAAGTTGATGGGAGGCAAAGTCACAGCCACCTGCCCTGGGGACAGCCAATATCTGGATAGACCTTGACTAACTTAAAAACTAGTTGGAAATATCTTTGTTTTATTTCTCTTTCGTTTAATTGGTTGAGGTTAAAAATTATAAAAAGAGTGCACATTACCACAATCTGGGTGCCGTAAAACAACAAAAACGTATTGTCTCACAGTTCTGAAGGGCAGAAGTCTAAATTCAGGGCATTAGCAAGGCCGTGCTCCTTCTGAAGTCTCTAGGATCCTTCCTTACCACTTCCAGCTTCTAGTAGCCCTGGGCAGTGCTTAGCTTGTGTCAGCAAACTCCAGTTTTTGCCTGCATCTTCCTGTGGCTGTCTTTCCTCTGTGTCTGTGTCTGTGGCATTCTCCTCCCTGTGTCTGTGTACAAATGTCACTCTTTTATTATTTTATTATTATTATTATTATTTTTTGAGATGGAGTCTCAATTTGTTGCCCAGGCTACGATGTAGTGGCACGATCTCGGCTCACTGCAACCTCAGCCTCCTGGGTTTAAGTGATTCTCCCACCTCAGCCTCCCAAGTAGCTGGGATTACAGGCATGTATTGCCATGCCCGGCTAATTTTTATATTTTTAGTAAAGATGGGGTTTTTGGCATGTTGGCCAGGCTGGTCTTGAACTCCTTACCTCAAGTGATCACCTTGGCCTCCCAAAGTACTGGGATTACAGGCGTGAGCCACCGCGCCTGGCCCAAATGTCACTTTTCTTATAAGGACACCAGTTGTATTAGATTAAAGGCCCATCGTACTCCAGTATGACCACGTCTTAACTAATTATTGCATCTGCAACAACCTCATTTCCAAATAAGATCACTTTTTTGAGGTGTTGGGGGTTAAGACTTCAACATATATTTTTTTGGGGGGGGACAGAATTCAACTCATAGCATAGGGAGAGAAAGTAAAGGGGTGGGGGTAACAAAAGGTGAGAAGTCCATCTTCTGAGGTTCTTCTTCCTAAAACCCCTGTTTCTGCTCTACTCAGTGGTCTGTATCCTTACTTCCTCAATAAACTTTCGGTATAAACTTCCTGCTTCAAAGACCCTTGACCGTCTGAACTTCTACCTAATTCTCTGCTCCATTCCTGAAGACTGCCCTCCACCCTCACCCCCACTTTATGCCTTGGTGGTCATGATGGATCCTGCTCCCCATTCCTCCTCAGCTCCCCCCGCCCTCCTCACCTAGGTCTGCTGTGCACACAAGGTCACAGCCCTGACCTTCTTGTACTCCCCAACAGGACACATATCTTGCCTCTTCGGCTTCTTGCCCAGCACACAATGAGCCTCACATGTCCAGAGATCTTGCCTTAGAGTCCCCTTCCTCCCTGACCTCGCTGATCCCACCATCTGCCAGAAGCTGAGCTCTAGCCACCTGCTTGAGGACTGCTTTTGTGTCTCAGTGCTGGGAATCCCAGGGCAAACTGCTAGCGTGAGAAAGTTCTCACGTTGGCCCTTAAAATTTCCCATAGTTTTCCTTTAGGACTAGTATGGCAGTTATATCCATTTGTCAAAATATAGGGACCAGGGCTTGTAAAGGAGGAAAATATAACTGTTGGAGAAACATTTAATATTAGAAAATCTTCATGTGGTGTGTATAAAATTAAATTGAGTCTCAGAGTTCAAACTTCTTTCCCTGATTAATCCTTTGTGTTTCTGTGAATACACTAGTAAAATACAAGCCCAGTATGTTGGAAAAACAATACCTTAAACCTTTGAGTGAGGTTGGCCCATGAGCACTGAATAGCTTACTTGAGATGGTAGTTTCCTGAGAAGACACCTCCCAGAAGAAGGCTGTGTTAGGACGATGAGAGTTTTGAGTTGAGCATTAGGGAGCTGAGGCAAGTCTTTTCACCATTCTGGATTTTGGTTTCTTCACCTGCAATAGCACAGGGTAAGTGAGTTCTTTCAGCCTTACCATTCCAATTATTTTAAAAAATGACCAAAATCTTTTAAAGTTGGGATTACAGGCATGCGCCACCATGCCTGGCTAAGTTTTGATTTTTGGGGAACAAAATTCAACTCATAGCATAGGGAGAGAAAGTAAAGGGGTAGGGGGTAACAAAAAAATGAGAAGTCTATCTTCTGAGGTCCCTCTTCCTAAAACCCTTGTTTCTGTTCTACTCAGTTGGCCTATATCCTTACTTCCTTTAGGACTAGTATAGCATTAAACACATAAAGCCTATTAAATATTTATATCCTGATTCAATACATTTATACGCTTTTGTTGTCAGAAAACAATAGTGATCTTTTATTTCTGTAACAATATTCACTCTACCCAAATCTAGTAGACAAATAAATCTACAAATTATTTACAAAAAATTTAAAAACCGTGTGAATCTGGAAAACCTAGAGCCCTCAGTTAAACTTTCTAAAACTCAGAGTTTCATTTTTTTCCCCAAACACACGAGCCAGTCTAATTTTTTTTTTTTTTATCTAAACACATCGTCCAGATACATCTTGATCCATCTCTTTCATGAAGGAATGCAGCCAAAAGTTTCTTCCTCCCTGAAAAGCAATTCTCTAAATCAAGAACAACTTTTTAATGGCTCAAAGTCAAAGAGGCATTTTGGATGCTGCAGAAAGCCATTTAGCCATAGGACCACGCTTCTCATTTGCCCTAACGAAGCAGTGGTTTAAGGTTTGGGGAAAGTTCTTTGGAGATTATGTACAACTCTCGCTACAGATGGATCGAGCCATTCAAAGTAGAATTTTGCAACCATATTTTCAGGCGATCACAGAAGTCTCTCATAAGATCAGTTCTTCATTTGTAAAAAAGTTACGTTATTTGGCCGGGCGCGGTGGCTCAAGCCTGTAATCCCAGCACTTTGGGAGGCCGAGACGGGCAGATCACAAGGTCAGGAGATCGAGACCATCCTGGCTAACATGGTGAAAACCCGTCTCTACTAAAAAATACAAAAAACTAGCTGGGCGAGGTGGCGGGCGCCTGTAGGTGGCGGGAGGCTGAGGCAGGAGAATGGCATAAACCCGGGAGGCAGAGCTTGCAGTGAGCTGAGATCCGGCCACTGCACTCCAGCCTGGGCGACAGAGCGAGACTTCGTCTCAAAAAAAAAAAAAAAAAGTTACATTATTTAAAGTACAATCTACGTGTACATAGACTAATAATAATTTGGCCAGAAATGTGTGCAGCATGTTTGGGACTCAGAAGTGCAACGGTGGTTTGGAAATAGATGGGGGTTGGCTGGTAGCTGTGGACATTCACTGGTGGCACATTTGGTATCTACTTCCTTTCTGCTTCCTTCCCTTTGGAGGAAGGGTCTGCCTGCGTTTTGTGGCTGCCTAGCGTTTTGTTTGGAGTTCCAGGGTAAGCCCTGCTTGGAATAAGCACATCTAGGAAATCCCATCTCCTTTGGATTAGTCAAACAGGCTGCTGTGGTCTAAATGTTTGTGTCCTCCCAAAATTCATGTTGAAATCCTACCCCATAAGGTGATAGTATTAACAGGTGAGAGCTTTGGGAGGTGATGAAATCACAAGGGTAGAGCCCCCATGAATGGGATTAGATCCCTCGTTCAAGAGGCCCGAGAGAGGCCCTGTTGGCCCTCCCGCTGTGTCAATGGGCCCTCACCAGACACCACATTTTCTGGACCATTGATCTTGGACTCTTCAGGCTTCAGAACGGAGAGCAAGAGATTTCTGTGGTTTAGAAGCTACCCAGTCTATCGTATTTTGCTATAGCACCCCAAATGGACTAAGACACAGCCCACAGCTTTCCTCTGGCTACAGGGATTGGCTCAGAGTTGCTTGGGTAGCATGAAAATCAAGGGCCAAGTGTGGTGGCTCATGCCTGTAATCCCAGCGCTTTGGGAGGCCAAGCGGGGGGGATCACGAGGTCAGGCGTTCAAGACCAGCCTGACCAACATGATGAAACCCCATCTCTACTAAAAATACAAAAATTAGCCAGGCGTGGTGGCATGCGCCTATAATCCCAGCTACTCAGGAGGCTGAGTCGGGGGAATCACTTGGACCAGGGGGGTGGAGGTTGCAGTGAGCCAAGATTGTACCACTGCACTTTGGCCTGGGTGACAAACAAGACTGTCTCAAAACAAAAGAAAAAAAGAAACTCAGGACTTCTGTGAGAAATGGCTCTCTTTGAGGAATCACAAAGCCCTAGTTTCTGCTGCTGGTAGCTACTACTTTACCATCATGAAGAAGGCAAAGCTGACACGAGCTACGATGAAAACATGAGCAAATTGCAGAGAACTCTTGTGGTGAGAGTGGGGAAGAGTGGAAGGAGGGAGGAGACAGTGAACACAAACAAATAAATAAATGAGGTGAGCATGCAAATAAATGAAATGGGGTCATATGACGTGTGGTGAAGAGAGGATGCGAGCCTGCCTTTGATGGGCAGGGCAGGGAAACATGTGCCACAGCCCCACTGTGGATGCTAGGGGGGTTTCACACAAATGAGGGCATCGGCCATGTGTCTTTGCAGCAGACTTACAGTATGTACGTGTTGACTCCTCGGGACTCCACGGACCTGACCCTCTTGTGTCCTTCCTGGCCTCTGGTATCATAGATCCTGTGCAGTGTCTTGCTCACTTCAGTAGGTCCAAGTTTAGGTTCTTGCAGTTTCACAAATGGATGTATGAACAAAAAGAAATAAACACGTTTTTATCTCACCCTTAGACTGTGTCTGCTGAAAGAGAAGGAGACAGATTTTACCTTGGAGCGTCCCTCCTGGCTGACTTGCCAAGGAATGCACTTTGGACTGGAAGAATTTCCACAGCTGTGTGGAGGGTGGTGTTCTGATGGCCAGACCCCAAATGATGTTGTTGGTCCATGTGGAAGACTTGATCTTTGCCGGGAGATCAAGGAAACCTAGATAAAATGATGGAAGGTAGGAAGGCGAGAGTGGTAGGAGAAATATGAAAAACATTGGGAGTTTTTCTCCTTGAGCAGAGGCACCTAAAAGCAGACAACGTTTACATAGTAGCTTGATTTTGACAAAGCCCTTTTTCTAGGCCTCAGTTTGCTCATCTGGGAAATGAAGGAGATTAACAACATGATCCATACAGCTGCTTTCGGCCCTAAATTCTGTGACTCTAGAAATAATTACGTATCTGAAAGATTTTTATGCATAAGCAAGGGTCTGTTTTCCAACTCCATTGCAACAAAAGAGGAAAATATGATATCTGAGGCAGAGCTTCTTGACTTTGAGAATTGTTTTTCTCTAGGAGAAAACAATGGAAGTTTTCAAATGCCAGTTTCTTGGAAATTTATAAGGAAATAATACATTGCTATTTTTTTTTCTGGGATGAAATTATCTAAAGAATCCACCCCCTAAAAACGTGACTTTGAATTTGCATGGAAGTTAATATATTAAAATGTAAATGCCAGGTTCTAAGTTCTTTTTTTTTTTGAGACGGAGTCTCGCTCTGTCACCCAGACTGGAGTGCAGTGGCCAGATCTCAGCTCACTGCAAGCTCCGCCTCCCGGGTTCCCGCCATTCTCCTGCCTCAGCCTCCCGAGTAGCTGGGACTACAGGTGCCCGCCACCTTGCCCGGCTAGTTTTATGTATTTTTTTTTTAGTAGAGACGGGGTTTCACTGTGTTAGCCAGGATGGTCTCGATCTCCTGACCTTGTGATCTGCCCATCTCGGCCTCCCAAAGTGCTGGGATTACAGGCTTGAGCCATCGCGCCCGGCCGAGAGGGGCTCTTGGTTTTGTTCTAGACTCTGCCTCCCTGTGCTCTGCCACGCTGTAGATTCATTTCTATTAATGAGTTGCTCCTTCAATATGCAACTCACATTTGGTGACAATTATTTTCATTAAATAACCAGATGAACAACTTCTCTGGGGATGTGAGTAAAGGACAAAGGCCATTTAGGGGGAAGTCTGACCTGAATGGGTCTTGGCGCACAAGAAGTGAGAAAGCAGGAGAGAAGAATCCAGAGGAAAAAGAGGGATTCACACAGGAGGTAGGGAAATGCCCCCCAAATACACTTTTCTAATGTTTTTCTTTTTTCTTTTTTTGTTTTTGAGATGGAGTCTCACTCTTTCTGGAGTGCAGTGGCGTGATCTCAGCTGACTGCAACCTCTGCCTCCCGGGTTCAAGCGATTCTCCTGCCTCAGCCTCCCAAGTAGCTGGGATTACAGGCGCATGCCACCATGCCTGGCTAATTTTTGTATTTTTAGTGGAGATGAAGTTTCACCATGTTGGTCAGGCTGGTCTCGAACTCCTGACCTCAAGTAATCCACCCACCTCGGCCTCCCAAAGTCCTGAGATTACTACAGGTGTGAGCCACCATGCCCGGCCTAATGTTTATTTTTCTTTAGGGACTTTGGTGGCAGCCAGTGAGCTGATGCCTAGACCTGGGTATTGGAACTCTTCAGTGTTACCTTCATCAGAAGCCTGGCTTTCTCATTCCACCTCACCCCCTCTTAGCTGTGTCCTTTCTGGGGTACAGACATCTCTCAAGAGAGCAGGGAACAATCTGCTGACTTTAGGGAATGCTGTTGGCCTCATGATGCTCGCTGGTATCACGAGGACCGTTCAAATACTATTTGAATATTGAAACAATATTGAATATTCAGATTTGAGGGCTAGGAATCCCTGTGGGCTCCCAGATCCTTATCACCATTGTGGCATTTTAATAATTTCATCTTAGTCATCTGCTCACTGCTCTCCACTTAATAAGCCATTCACCATCATTTGTGGTTGGCGTTATCTGGACAGGTTGGGGGAATGAGCTGCAATTGTGACTTCTGCCCTCAATTCAGTGGTATTTGTTCTGGGGTCTTTCACCAATTTCATTTTGTCTTAGTGATCTCTCAGCATTTTTAAAACACGTGCCCACGAGCGTAGGGAAGTCCACAAAGAAGGGTGGACACTTCCAACTACTCAGCAGGAAGGACCTTTTTCAGATTCCCCCGTGTCCTTCTTGGATTACTATGGTTAGGACCCAGCCTCAGTCTGCAGGGAAAGTGCTAATATCACATGCATTTTACTGACTAATTGGAGAAAAAGGAGGAAGGGAGCCAATGTTCTGAGACTAAAGGGGATGCAGATCTCCCCATGTGGCCTTGTCGCTTCCATAGATAAGGAAATCCAGGATGGGTCCTACATCCAGGAACAAGCCTCGCCCAGGAATGTTTTGGTCCCCTTCTTAAAGCCTCATGATGGGGAGTCAGAACTCTTGGAAAGTAGCTCCTCCCACAGGCTCTACTGAGACAAAAGTTCTAGGCTCAAGCCGTGGATGTTTCAGAGCTCCCTGATTTTGTGTCCTATTGAGGTGGAGACAATGCCACAGGTTCACTTGCTTTGTGTTTTCCTTTCCCTGGACACTGGAGAAGACTGTACTTCCAGCCTTCCTAACACATGGGTTGGGAGCATGTGACTAATTCTGGCCAATGAGTGAAGTGGAAGAGACATGCGTCACTTTTGGGCTGAAACGTGGCTGAGTGGCAACGAGGTCTCCAGGCTTTCCCATCTTGTGCAGAGACTCCCACCAAACCCCTCTGGATGTGTAGCATAAGGGAGAAGTAAATCCTCACTGAGATTTTGAGACTAACTTGTTACCACAGCATAACCTCGCTGATCCTGACTATTAGCAAGGATAGCTCGTGTAACAGTTTGGACATTTGGAAATTTTCTTTCTCATTGAAATTTCCCACATTTTCTTTTCTTTCCTTCTTAATGCATTTAAGGGCTTATGTATCCTCTATGTTGAGAATATAATGGGAGGAGACAAATAATTATTGAAAGAAAAGACAAAATTGCAAAATGGGTGATGATTAACTGGAGTTGTTTCATGCTTGGTACCCTGTGGGGGTATAACTTGGATGGTGGAATAAATGGAGAGTGACACAGATTTTGGTCAGATAGAGCCATAGGGAGTGGCATCTGGGGCAGGGCGTATTTATGCTGCCAAGATGGCATTTCTGGTCACAGTGGCCCGTTTTCCTTTTAACAGTTTCTATGTTCCTACTCTACATAAAACTCTGTTTAAGTGTGAGCGCAGAGCCACAGGTCATATATGGCCAGGACTAGAGAGAGTAGGGGAGGAAGAATTCATTGGCAGATACGGACACAGCACAAATTCGGATTTTGGCATACGTTTTTCAGCAGTTGCATGAAGGAAACCCGATCTTCCCTTCAAGACATCTCATTTTTGCCTTCCACCTGGACTTGTCCTCAGGCATCTGCTTTCCAGTCCAAAGGGACCATGTCCTTTGTGTCCCTGTGATGCCTTCCTAGTTGTTATTTGCCGTGATGTCTGTTGCTGTCTTTCCTTTATTTCAGTTCCACCCCTTGCCTGGCCTTCTAGGGTGCGCTCCATGCTCCCAACGGTTCTCTCCCCCATAACTCCCTGGCCGTTAACTTGTTTTATTGTCATGGTTTGATGCTGAAAAATTGTTCTTTGCTTTCCAAAATGACAGCTAGCTGATGCGTGTGTCCCATCCCTATCATTGTGGGCGCTTATGTGGATGGCTGATTTCATAGGAATGGGGAGGAATATGGATTTGTTTCTTCCTGTCAAAGTGGGTAAAAATAGACCACAGTCCTTCCCCCAAAGAGGTAGATATTTGAGCCAGTTCTCTATCTGCCTCTCAGCAGGCATTCTCAGTGCTGGCTGCAAAGTCAAACCACCTGCTGGATTTCAACAATATTAATGTATAGCTCCATGCTGTATTATATAAATGTATATATTATATTTATATGTATATATAAATGTATATATTATGTAAATGTATTATAGAATGTATAGCTCCATGCTATATTATATAAAGAGATTCATTTTTTTCCTTTTTGGAGTTGGTATTGGGGTTCGTTTAATCATTCATTAATCAACAATCAACAGTGATTGATGAATGATGATGAAGTGATGTCTTATGCTATGGACCGTCCTAGGGGCTGGGGATATAGCGATAAGAAAGACAAACCGGCTTCCCCATTCCTGTGGAGGTTACATTCTAGTTGAGGAGTGAGGACAGACACTAAATAAGCCACACAGTAAGTAACCAGAGTAATTTCAGACGGTGACATGTTCTGTGGATGAAGGTAGGGAGTGTAATGGAGGGAGCCTGAGGCAAGTGTGCTGCTCACTTAACATGGATGCTTCTGGAAGGTTCACTGAGACGGTGACAATGAGGCTGGTATTTGAAAGACAGGAGGTGACCTGTCACGAAATGTCTGGGGTGGAGTGGTCAAGGTTGAGGGAACTCGGGGTTCACCTGTCCTCAGAGGAGAATTGGTTTGGGATACTTCAGGACCAATAAACAAGGCCAGTGCGCCTTGAGGAAGAAACTGGGGGCAGAAAACCAAGGTAGGGAAATGAAAGAACGGATAGACATAGAGTCAGATCTGCAGGGTGCAGTCTTGCTAGGAGAAATGGTTTGCCTCCATAGCAGTGATTTCTAAAGGTGAAAGCAGGCAGCTTCTCACCCCTGGCCAACTACCCACACATTCTGAGGCAGCCAGGTCTACAGGCAGGTTCCTCTCATGCCCCCCCATCCTTCCTTCCTGTTTCTGGGACCTTTTGGGACCACTGTGCAGGGGAGGACAGGTTGCGGTGGCAGTGCCGTGTCCTGTTTTGCCTGGGGCCTGAAGTCCAAGTCTTCTCTTTCTTTAAGAGCAACGTGGATCAGGCTGTGTGTTTTCTGGACCTCGGTTTCTTTACAGGATGTCGTGAGGGGGAAAGAGGGTAGCATGCGTGAGGCTGCCTCCTGCGTCTGGTCATCTGAGACACAGAACACACTCGGGGAACGTTGGTTTCCATTCCTCCCTCTCTGAAATGGCAAAAAAGGACAGAGAAAAGACACGTTCTTTTCCCAACGGTTTTGAATGACAGTAACAGAACTCTGTATCTCTTATTGAAAACCTATTTTATTGAGGTTCAATTGATATATAAAAAGCTGTACATATATAAGGCTGGGCGCGGTGGCTCATGCTTGTAATCCTAGCACTTTGGGAGGCGAGGCAGATGGATCACCTGAAGTTAGGAGTTCGAGACCAGCCTGACCAACATGGCAAAACCCTGTCTCTACTAAAAATACAAAAATTAGCTGGGCACCTGTAATCCCAGCTACTCGGGAGACTGAGGCAAGAGAATCGCTTGAACCTGGGAGGAGGACGTTGCAGTGAGCCGAGATCATGCCACTGCACTCCAGCCTGGGCGACAAGAGAGAAACTCTACCCTCACCCCCCAAAAAATGCTGTATGTATTTAATATATCCAACTTGATGAGTTTAGGGATAAGAATGAAGCATGACTCAAGCCTGTAATCCCAACATTTTGGGAGGCTGAGGCAGGTGGATCATGAGGTCAGGAGATCGAGACCATCCTGGCTAACACGGTGAAACCCCATCTCTACTAAAAATACAAAAAATTAGCCGGGCGTAGTGGCGGGTGCCTGTAGTCCCAGCTACTTGGGAGGCTGAGGTGGGAGAATGGCATGAACCTGGGAGGCGGAGCTTGCAGTGAGCCGAGATTGCACCACTGCACTCCAGCCTGGGCTACAGAGCGAGACTCTGTCTCAAACAAACAAACAAACAAACTAAAAGAATAAAGCATGAAACTATCATCACCATCAAGGCTGTACACATATTCAACACCTTTCAAAATTTCCTCCGATCCCCATTATCATGATTATTATTGTGGTAAGAACATTTAAGACAGAACTAGTCTCTTAACAGATCTACTTATACCATATACTAACTACACTCCCTGTGTTGTGTGTTGTGTCTCTTATGTAACTGGAACTTTGTACCCTTTGACCATCTCCCCACTTCTCGCACTCCCCAGCTCCTGGAAACCATCGTTCTACTCTCTACTTCTATGAGCTGGACTGTTTTAGATGTTACGTATCAGTGGACTCATGCAGCATTTGTCTTTCTGAGTGCGGTTTATTTCACTTAGCATAACGTCCTTTGGGTAGATCCCTGTTGTTGCAAATAGCAGGATTGTCTTCATTTGTAAAGGCTGAGTAATATTCCATTGTGTATATATGCCACATTTTCTTTCTTCATTCATCTGCAGAAGGACATTAGGTTGTTTCCGTATCTTGGCTATTGTGAATAACACCGCCATAAATCTTGATGAAATCTCATTGAGAAATAAACAACATGTAACTAGGATTGCTTTTAAACCTGAGGAATGGCTGCTGCCCAGACTGAAAGAAAATCAAACATGCTGTTGTTATCCGACTCCCAGAATAGCCGGCTCCTCCTCACTTAACTCTTACCTCCAGCCCCCAGCGGTGGGCCTCTTACACTTCCTTATCAGGGCACAGAGCATTTCTCAGATGCTCTTTCCATACACGAAGGGCTGTAGTTTTAGCTGCAAGATCTGAGGGAGATGATGTTTATGTCCAGTCTTTATTTAATAAACAAATGTGTTCTAAGCTGCATTTTGCTTTCTACTTCCTGAAGTTAATAACTATATTCACTGCACAATCCTTTCCCAGCAAAAAATCGTGGGACTTGAAAAATGGAGTATTTTCCTGTCTCCAGTTGGATGGCAAGAACTTAAAATTATTTTTAGAAAAGCAGTTGCCCAGAGTGCCTGTAATTCTAACAGGGTTGTCTCCACTCCCTGTTTGTTTTAGCTGGTTCTCACTATGTTTGAATGAGAGCACAGGCCAAACCACAGTCAGCTCCGAATCCCTGTAAAAAACCTCCATTCAGTACCTTCTCCCTAGCTCGGCTGTTGAGGAGTGCTGCAGGTAATACCCTGTTTGATGGTTTCCTGTTGTGTGCTCATTTGCCTATATACATGTCAGTCACATATTGAGATTCTCCAGAGACACAGAACATCTATATCTGTATTTTTATCTATCTATCTATAGATATGTCTCTAAGTCTATCTATAGATATGCCTGTATCTACAGATATCTCTATATGAGAGGAGATTTATTATAGAAACTGGCTCACTTGGTTATGGAGGCTGAGGAGTCCCACAGTCTGCCATCGGCAAGCTGGAGAACCAGAGAAGCCAGTGGTGTAATGTTCAGTCTGAGTCTGAAGGCCCAAGAATCGGGTGGTGCACTGAGAAATACTGTTTTATCCCTTAGCCCAGTCAAGTTGACCATAAAATTAACCATCACAGTCATGGAATATTGTCCTATACTCAAGTCATAATTTGTCATATAGACAAGTTAACATATGTAAGGTACAGTGGTCATAGAATCTGAACACTTCTCTGACAGTCGTGGCTTTGCTACTTTCTAACCCAGTTTGAGTCCCAGTCTGAGTCCAAAGGCTCAAGAGCCAGGAAGACAGAAGCTGGATGTCCCAGCAAACATGGCAAGAATTTGCCCTATCTCTTTATGATCTATTTGGGCCCTCTGTGGATTGGATGGGCCCTCAGTGGGTTGAGTGGGCCTGCAGTGGGTTGGATGGGCCCTCAGTGGGTTGGATGGGCCCTCAGTGGGTTGGATGGGCCTACAATGAATTAGATGGGCCCTCAATGGATTAGAGGGGCCCGCAGTGGATTGGATGGGCCCTCAATGGGCTGGATGGGCCCTTGGTGGGTTGCGTGGGCCCACAGTGGGTTGAATGGGCTCTCAGTGGATTGGATGGGCCCACAGTGGGTTGAATGGGCTCTCAGTGGATTGGATGGGCGCTCAGTGGATTGGGTGAGTGCTCAGTGGATAGGGTGAGTGCTCAGTGGATTGGGTGGTGCCAACATGTGTGGGTGAGGATGGATCTTCTTTACCCACTCCACTGGTTCAAATGTTAATCTGTTCCAGAATCACCCTCACAAAGACACTGAGAAATACTGTTTTATCCCTTAGCCCAGTCAAGTTGACCATAAAATTAACCATCACAGTCATGGAATATTGTCCTATACTCAAGTCATAATTTGTCATATAGACAAGTTAACATATGTAAGGTACAGTGGTCATAGAATCTGAACACTTCTCTGGCAGTCGTGGCTTTGCTACTTTCTAACCATGTTGCTCTCACACCTTTACATGGAGCGAGGATCCCACCACACTCACAATTCAATCAACCTCCTGTGACCTTTGTGAGAACTGAAATCTGGGTTTTGCACTCTGCAAAGTCTCTGAATACCAGAGGTTCCTGAGAGTCTTCCTACAGCTCAGGAGCATGCTCAGTTGCCAGGAGGGAGGCTGAGCTCTTGGGGCATTCAAAGTGAGAGGATGTTCCTAACACTTCATTCTGGCATCTCTAAGGAGCTAGACAGAGAAAAGGGAAAATGAAAAGAGGTACAGTTGGTGTGAGGCAATGGCAGGGGGAGGCAACAGCTTGTGAGGACAGGGAGGAGAATTAGCCCTTCCAACATTTCCTGGACGATAGTGCCTGGTGTGTGGTCTGGCCTCATTACTAGCCTGGCGCCTTCCTTGCTTCTCTTTTAGCCGACATCGGAAGTTGCCGCTTCTCCCTTGCTCAGGGCCAGGTGGCCTGTGAGGCTTGCAAGGCTCTCCAAGAGGGGAACTTGCCTCCTCCCCTAATTGCCTTCATTCTTGTGTCATCATGTAGAAAATCATTTCCACTGAAGTGGAATTTAGCCTGGCTTAACTGCGTGTATCTGGATTTCCGCTTTCGTAGAATATAAAGACAAATTACAGCATCACCGTTAATAGTGGCTGGACCCTGGAGACTTCTTGACTTTCCAGGCTCCTCACTTGCTGGTGTGTACTGTGCTAGGGTTATGGTGAGGGTTAAATGTGGCCATGCACCTGTCATTGGTCAGCCTTCAGTGTGGTTCAGAGGGATGTGATAGAATTATGTACTTTCAGAGTTTCAACCTCTAGTTCATAGATGAGGCCATGAAAATGATTTGTCTACGCTCATACAACTTATTAGTGGCTGGTCTGGGACAAAGCTCCGGTCCCCTGATAGCCACTCAAGGTGCTCTTCTCACTTGTGTGTGGCTGAGAACACAAGGAAAGGAGAACCTGCCTCATCTTTACGGCTGTGGCTAGAGCAGAGTGACATAAATGTAACTGGATTTGTGTGTCCCAAAAGATGAGGGTTGCCAGGTAAAATACGGGATGCCCAGGTCAGCAAAGGCTTTCTGGGATGTACTTACACTAAACATTTATCTGCTGTTTATCTGAAATTCAGACTGAACTGGGCATCCTCCATTTTTATTTTCTAAGTCTGGCAACCCTGTGAGAGATGAAATTCACATTAACACTATTTAGCAAACCAAATGATGGCTGTGTAGCCTTGTCTGGGGTCTCTACTTAGAGGCAGAATCTCAGAGCTTTCTGAAAGTTCTTAGGAGGTCTGTAGTTACATCTGCGGTGGTGCCAAATCTCCATACGAAACCAGAACAATTCAAATGCTTATTCACAGTCTAGATGTTTGCACCGGGTAGACAAAATATTGAAATGTTTGGCAGAATTGCTCAATTGTCCTTTGGAAGTCTGGCATCTTGCAGCTGCGACCTTGGAGCTCGTCCTGTGCTGGGACGGTATCTACAGCCCAGCTCTCTGATCTGTGGTGACCCTGTAGTGTCTCTCCCCTCCTTTCCTAATGAGGCTGGGACATGCTACTAGAATTTTCAAGGATTTAACTGAAGTCTGGACATGCTTTGCATTTTGTTCATTTTTTGGCCCGAGACTCACATGTATGTACAGTTGTTTTACTTCAGTCTGCTGATAAAGCTCAGACTTCTGCAGACTTCTCTTTCTTAGTTTCTGTTAGGCAGGAAACCCAGAAAGAAATTCAGACTTTTTTTTTTTTTTTTTTTTTTTTTGCCCTAAGAGCACAATGAACCGCAATAAATCCCATGCATATAACAACACTTTGACCTCGTTAAGAAGATGGATGAAGAACAGTGATTTCAAACAGCACTGGAAGCCACTAGCAGCTCAGGGCTCCTTCTGAGGAAGGTGCATTCATTGATTCAGTTATTCATTCATTCAACCGACTTTACTGACCCTGTGTGGCATAGGAGAGAGATGAGCAGCTGGGGAACACAGCAGATAGAAACGCAGACTTGATGGCCAGTAGGCCTGGGTTCTGTTCTTGGTTCTGTCACCTATTAGTTGCGTAATCTTGGCCAGTTACTTCATGGCTCTGTACCTCCATTTGTTTGTTCATCTGTAAAATAGGATGAATAACAGTTCCTACTTCATAGGGTTGTTCTCAGGATTAAATGAGAATTCATGTAACTGCTTAAGAACAGTGTCTGACATTTAGTAAGTACTTATAAATGTTAGCTATTGTGTTGAATGCATAGCTATGGAGATTCTTTGATCTCAGAAAGGGCAGGCTCTTCTCTCTAAAGGTGAAATTCAGAGTGATTGTTTGGCAAAGCTGGCTCTGAGTCATGGCTGAGGAGCCTTGTGTTGTGTGTCACAACTAGCTGTCTCATTCCCCTTGCCTAGCAATTGGTCTAGGAATGGCCCTGATCCCTAGTTCTGGCTAATGGGGTATAAATGAACACTTTCTTGCTTTTCTGACCAATAAAGGAAAAAAAAAACAGAAAAGAAAAAGAAAGGTCCCTCTGACCTGGAAGCTGCTTGTGATGCTTGGAGATACAGCAACCATTTTGTGACCTTGAGGTCACAGTCTAAGGACAAAGGTCAATGTGCTAAGGGTGGTAAAAAGAAAGAACCCAAGTCTGTAAGGCTTTGTTGGAGTAACTTCACTGGATAGCCTACCTCCAGACCTCTTATTAAGTGATGAAAATTAACATCTATTTTTTTAAACCACAATAATCACATTTTCCATCATTTGCAGCTAAATGGATTTTTCCTTGGTAAAACCAAAGAAGCAAAAAAGCAGTCTCTTTCCTCAAGGAAACCACAGCCAAGTGCAGGAGAAAATGCCATGTATTCTAGTACAATAAAACTCATTGGCAAAGTAAACAGAGTGCTCTATGCACGCGGAAAAGAAACAATTAGTAGGCGATGGGGGGATCTTACTGGATTATAAAGATACAACTCTATGTGATCCCAAAGTATGACTTATCACCCATCATCTGGCTCTCAATCAGAATACCCTTCCACAGAAAAAGAGACAAAATTCTCCACCTCAGGGGACAGATGACGATCACTCAACTTGGTGCTTCCCAGGTCAGTGCTGAAGCAGCCTTTTCTGTTTCCCTCTTGGTCCCAGCTCTCAGGACACTGACCCTCACTGTGTGGCCTGAATCTTACTGCTTTATTCTTACACTCAAGTCTGGCATATCTGCTTGCCATCTGTTCCTCCCGCCTACTTCCACCCTACAATCCTTGCTGGAAGATTTGTTGCTTGTGGTCTGTGCTTGGTTTGGGTCAAAGACAAAACGACAAAACGATTTGTAGAGAGGAGAGGAAGAGTCTGGGGGCCAAGGAGGTCACAGAAGGCATCCTAGAGGGAGGGATGAGCAGAGAAGTTGGTTGGAGAAGAAGAATGAGAGATGACTCTGGAGTGGTGCAGAGAGGCTGACGGAGCGAAGGTTTTGGATGCTAACAGAGTCCAGACTTGATGAGACTAGCAGTAGGGAGGCACTCGAGGTCCTGAAATGAGAATGTAAGGATTGTAGAAGGTTCTTTTGGCAGTTGTGGAAAGGCTAGTTTGAAACAGTATTGACTAAGGAATGAAGGAAAATCTGTCAAAAGATTTGCAGTCGTGAAAGAAAAGGAGACTGGGTGCGGTGGCTCTTGCCTATAATCCCAGCACTTTGGGAGGCCAAGGCCAGTGGATCGTCCAAGCTCAGGAGTTCAAGACAAGCCTGGGAAGCATGGCGAAACTTTGTCTCTACAAAAAAATACAAAATTTAGCCTGGCATGGTGAGGCACGCCTGTAATCCCAGCTACTTGGGAGGCTGAGGTGGGAGGATCGCTTGAGTCTGGGAGGTGGAGGTTGCAGTGAGTGGAGATTGCACCACTGCACTCCAGCCTATGCGACAAAGAAAGATCCCATCTCAAAAAAAAAAAAAAAAGAAAAAAGAAAAAAAAAAAAAAGGGAGACTCTTCCAAATAATTTCAGAGGCGTAATTGACCGTTTAAGTTAGATGTGGATACTGCACAAAGACTCTGAGCTGGGGGCTCCATTTTGCTGTCTACAGCATTAGCCTTGCTAACAGAGTTCACTAACAAGGCTTTGCTGACAACAACTGATTGAAAAGTGAAAACTTCAATCAATTAATGTTTTGGCTACAGATTTTTTTTTTTTCTTCACTTAATTGGGAAGTGGTTTCTGTGTCTTAGAGACACAGCCTGTGAGAAGACTTCTTGCTGGATTTGCCTGTTTCTGTTAGAAGACAGTCATGGCAAATGAAAAAGTTGGAGGTATTGGGTAGTACGGCAGTTCATATGAGAATTAAAAAAATTTTTATGACAGTGTTAACTGTGTGTTAAGCCCTGGTTTAAGAGCTTTACACATTTGAACTCATTTAATTATCTGAGAAACTACGAGGTTGCACATAGCATTACTCCCATTTTACAGATTACATTCTTGTTTCAGGGCCTCAGGTGACTCCCTACTGCTAGTCCCATCAAGTCTGGACTCTGCTAGCATCCAAAGCCCTCACTTCACCTGAGAGAGGCTAGGGAGATTGTTCAGTATCATACACCTACGAAATGGTGGAGGCAGCATGTGAATCCATGCTATAGAGGCCGTCATCTTTTTTTTTTTTTTGAGACGGAGTCTGTCTGTCGCCCAGGCTGGAGTGCAGTGGTGCGATCTCGGCTCACTGCAAGCTCCGCCTCCCAGGTTCACGCCATTCTCCTGCCTCACCCTCCCGAGTAGCTGGGACTACAGGTGCCCACCACCGCACCCGGCTAATTTTTTGTATTTTTAGTAGAGACGAGGTTTCACAGTGTTAGCCAGGATGGTCTCAATCTCCTGACCTCGTGATCTGCCCGTCTCGGCCTCCCAAAGTGCTGGGATTACAGGCGTAAGCCACTGCGCCCGGCCGACCGTCATCTTAACCATGACACTTGACAGCCTCCCATTTTTTAAGTCACATTGCCTGAGTGTATGACTAAGTCCCTAGGACTTATCATGGCTATGCCAAAGTCTAGATGTTCCCTAGAAATTAAAGGGAGCACTAATAGAAAATGGTCCCTCTTCCTCAACTCATTATTGCTGGTTCAGCACTCATAGGTTTCAACTATGAGCCCTATTGACAAAAAGTGACCCGGGGACCTTACTGAGTACTTACAACCAATGAGAGTCACTTCCAAATCCTAGGACACTGACAGAGCCCATGATGAAGAACCGAGTCACCTCCCTTATAACAAACCAACAATTGAGGGAGAGGCACTAATCCAAAAAGAACAATGTGTAACACTTATGAGAATTTTTGAAAATAGTAGAAGGGCATGTGAAAGTCAAATCGATGCTTAAGCCTTTTGCATATGGGTGCAAATTACACGTCAGTACAATTAAAAATATCTAATTTGACATTCAAGTCATCTTTGAAATTTTCAGACTTAACAGAGGCTGTTTTAGGAGAGAGAAGGGAATGGCTTGTAGCTATGAAGGGAAGGGATGGACGCTATTCAAGGTGGAACTTTTGGGCATGTTGCCAAAGCAAGTCTTACGAAATCGCGTGATCTGTAGGAGAAAATCCACAGTGATCACATTTTGATATGAAAGTCATCTCTTGGCCGGGCGTGGTGGCTCATGCTTATAATCCCAGCACTTTGGGAGGCTGAGGCGGGGTGGATCACTTGAGGTCAGGAGTTTGAGACCAGCCTGGCCAACATGGTGAAACGTCGTCTCTACTAAAAATATTTTAAAAATTTAGCTGGGCATGGTGGTGGGCACCTGTAACCCCACCTACTGGGGAGGCTGAGGCAGAAGAATCACTTGAACCCAGGAGGCGGAGGTTGCAGTGAGCCGAGATTGCACCATTGCACTCCAGCCTGGCCAACAAGAGTAAAACACCATCTCGTAAACAACAACAACAACAACAACAAAAAACCAAAAAGAAAAAAGTCATCTCTTTTAGGTAGATAAATGCAAACTTAATGAGAATAAACGGTAGCAGAAAAAGTTGTTTTTAATATGGATGAACGTACTGTAATTTCTTTGGAGTGAACTATCAAGTGGCCTGGCTACGAGGAAGGGCATGGTGCATCAAGTTATTCTTTAGTTAAAGGACTTTGAAGTCATTGTTCATTGTGACCTGAGCTTGCAGTCTATTGCTAATTCGGGCAGTTAACAAAAGGTTGCAAAGGGTTTTGTTAATAAAACAAACAGCTACATCTTAAACCGACACCTGAAGACTGTATACAGATTCTATTATTACCCCTTAAGAAAGAAAAATTGGATGGAAAGAAGATCCAAAATATATGTGGATGGTCAAAAGCACAGAACAAGATAGGGATAGAGAGTCTACCTTAAAGTCAGGCTGAAAACACCCCAACCCTTCCATGGGGGGCATGTTCAAAATCTGTGAATTCACCCACAGCGTAAATCTTTTCCATTTACTTCCCACAGGCCAATGTCCACCAACTCAAATTAAAACCAACACTGAGCCTCCTCTCTCCTTGGGGGCAGAGATTCCATCTCAGACAGAATTGGGGCTCTCTCATCTCCCCCATTCCCTCTACCATACTCAGGAGCTTCTCCATGTTCCCAAGGCCTAGTGCAGAGCAGAGTGTTGGCAAGGCCTCTATGGTTTTTGGTCTGTGCTTATTAACTGCTGAAGTACCTGTTGTTCAAACTGAAGTGGTCCCTTGATGTTTGACAGTTTCACATGTTTCTCAGCCATGAGAATCTTTGCTGAAACTAGGACTTGAGAGTGTAGGGTTCAGTTCCCCCAACTGCACAACTCAGCCTTTTATGGCAAGGTAGGCTCCCTTCAAGTACCCAAACTAGGTACTCCTGCTGATCATTGATCTGAGCATAACAGGCTGCACTAAAAGACAACATTTTTTTAGAAAGGTAAATGTCACAAGTGCCATAGAAACATAAAATTAATATCGATCAAATATTTCAGTTAACCGTCAATGAGAGGAGCAGTTAAGATGATTAAACCAGTTCAAAGGAGAACCCAAAGAACGCACACACACACACAGGCAATCAAATACTAAAATCGATTTTCTAATATATGCAAAACTGGTTTCCCATTCGGGTCACTTGTATGTAACTCCAATTCCTTCTCCAAGAGCTCTTCCAGGAGAGGCGCAAGCCCCTAAGCCTCCCCCTCCCCCCCAATCCCCGCCCCCAGTGGAATGAGTGGAACTTGCGTCAGTAGCCCTTGGCTTGGGCAGTCCTCGTATGATGCAAGACCTTGTGCTGGGCACAGAAGGTGTCCACCTGGTTCTCACTCTACAGAGCCCACTGCCTGATGCTGTCCCTCAGGCAGAAGCCTCCTTCAACACAACGGCTGCTCCCAGAATGCACCGTGGTAGTAACTGCTGTGGCTAGCAAGCACCAGACACATTGAATGCCGCTGCATTTTTGCTTATTTTAAAGTCACTTTTTTTTTTTTCTGATACTTGCCTACATATGCTGAATCAAAATGTGGGTTTCAGGCAGAAACCCAGCAACTAAGTAATTCTTAATGACTGAAGGTTGTAGTGAAAAATGAGTTGACTCTAATTAATGGGATTAGGTGGTCATCTTAGAGAATAAAGTGGGTCATGTTGTGTCCGGAATTGGTGGGTTCTCGGTCTCGCTGACTTCTAGAATGAAGCCGCGGACCCTCGCGGTGAGTGTTACAGCTCTTAAAGATGGTGTGTCCAGAGTTTGTTCCTTCTGATGTTTGGACCTGTCCAGAGTTTCTTCCTCCTGGTGGGTCCGTGGTCTCGCTGACTTCCGGAGTGAAGCTGCAGACCTTCTCGGTGAGTGTTACAGCTCATAAAGGCTGCGCGGACCCAAAGAGTGAGCAGCAGCCGCCGGGCGCGGTGGCTCATGCCTGTAATCCCAGCACTTTGGGAGGCTGAGGTGGGCGGATCACAAGGCCAGGAGATCGAGACCATCCCGGCTAACATGGTGAAACCCCCGTCTCTACTAAAAATACAAAAAATTACCGGGCGAGGTGGTGGGTGCCTGTAGTCCCAGCTACTCGGGAGGCTGAGGCAGGAGAATGGCGTGAACCCGGGAGGTGGAGCTTGCAGTGAGCCGCGATCGTGCCACTGCACTCCAGTCTGGGGGACAGGGCAGACTCAGTCTCAAAAAAAAAAAAAAAAAAAAAAAGCGAGCAGCAGCAAGATTTATTGTGAAAAATGAAAGAACAAAGCTTCCACAGCATTGAAAAGCAGCTGCTGGCTCAGGCGGCCTACTTTTATTCCCTTATTTGGCCCACCCACATCCTGCTGATTGGTCCATTTTACAGAGAGCTGATTGGTCCATTTTACAGAGTGCTGGTTGGTCCATTTTTACAGAGTGCTGACTGGTGCGTTTAGAAAGCTTTAGCTACACTCAGAGCGCTGATTGGTATATTTACAAATCTTTAACTAGACACAGAGCACTGATTGGTGCATTTACAATACTTTAGCTAGACGGAAAAGTTCTCCAAGTCCCCACCCGACCCAGAAGCCCTGCCGGCTTCACCACTCAATGTTAAAGAGAGCCTCTGCTGCCAGGTATTTGCAAGGGAGAGGACAGGCGGGAGATTATATCCAGACGATTGTATCAGAGGTACACCTGGGGTCAGGGGAGGAGTCCTGAAATTGGGCATGTTTTATTGAGGTGGTTTAAAGAAGAGACTGGTTTTGATGTGAGGGTACCAGAAATCCTGAACTTTTCATAGAATGGTTTTAGGATTTGCCTTGATGAAAATTTAGAGGAAGAAAAAGATAAAAGGGAATACTCTCTAGAAGTAGTTAGGCATTGGGTCCCTAAATTGGAACCTGATTTTGGTCTGATTTCCTGAAGGTTTTATTCTTTCACAGGGGAAACTCAAATGCTACTTTTATCTTCTTAACCTTACGTGGAGCTCCATTCCTGATAAGGAGAGGCTTATCAGCTTCTCCTGAAGTTATAGATGGGAGTTTCTTAGAGCATAGTCACACCCCACAGATCCTATAAGCATCTAGGCCACAGAATGTAAATTTTATTTTATTTTTTTGCCTTACATCTCCCCTGTATCTATTGAAATTATCATTAACATTTTTCCCTTTAACTTTGTACTTATAGTTTTAATTTTGAAAAAAATTTTAGATTTACATAAAAATTGTAAAGATAGTTGAAAGAATTCCTGGATACCCCTCACCCAGTTTTGTATGTTTCTGTGGTACATTTGTTAAAACTGAAGAACAGACATGGCTCCATTATTATTAAATTAACTCCAGACTTTATTTGGATTTCAACGTTTTTTCTATTAATGTTTTCTTTCTATTCCAGGATCCAGTTCAGGATACCACATGATATTAAGTTTTCATGTCTTCCCAGACTTCTGTGGTGTGTGAGTTTCTCAGTACTTTTTTTTTGTTGTTGTTTTTAATGACCTTGAGAGTTTTGAAGAGTACTGGCTGGGCATCCCGTAGACTGTCCCCCAGTCTGAGTGTGTCTGTTGCATTTTTTCTTCTAATTTGATCGGGGTTATGGATATTTGGGAACACAGCCATAGATGTGAAGCGCCCTTCTCATCACATCGTATCAGAGGGAACCTTGGTCACTTAGTTGAGGTAATGCTGGCGAGGCCTCTCCATTATAAAGTTACTTTTTTGTCTTTTCTTCTCTATTCATTGCAATTGAGCCACTAGGTGATTTGTGATTTCTAGTTCCATTCTTTAGAATGACTTAGACATTTTTGTTTGTTTGGTTGTTTGCATGAAAATTCCAAATAATTCATTCATACCACCATCTGAGCCTAAAGTCTTTTTGGAGGTAAAATTTTAAAAACCTTTTAAAAGAACTTTCATGATTTATTCTGGGTGTGATGGCTCAAGCCTATAATCCCAGGGCTTTGGGAGGCTGGAGCAGGAGGATTGCTTCAGCCCAGGAATTAAGGGTGCAATGAGCTGTGATCATGCCACTGCACTCCAGCCTGGGTGACATAGCGAGACTCTGTCTCTTAAAAAATACAAAAAAACAAAAAGTAAACTTGTAATTTCATAACTATAAAGGTCTTCTACATCTTCTAAATGTCAGAGTTTTTGGTAATTAAAAAATATGATCAATTTCATTGTGATTTTGCAATTTAATAGATGGTGTTTTGCCTAGCATATTTTATTCTTGTACGTATATTTGGTATCTTTTTTCTGGATTTCTAATACAGATGTACATTTTCTTTTCATGAGCAGTCATGCTATCTATGTTGTTTAATTTGTGGAGGAAGTGGTAGGGCCTTCCAGATTTGTGAGTCTAATGCAGAAATGGGAATTAGTAAGGTGTATGTGTTGCAACAGTGAGGTTTGCTAGAGCAAATAACACCGGAGCCCAGGGGCAGATTCTTGGGTACTTCCGGCAATTCTAGGTGATGGTGGGCCATTAACATAGAAAACTAGGCTTCTGCTTATTTCTCTTAGAAGCTCTTTTTGGTAGATACTCTATACTTGCCTCTGGAAGTATAGAGGCAACATGGAACTCTGGGAGAGATAGAGGACTATTGTTCACCCTCCAGTGCTACTTCTCAGACCTTTTCTGCTAATAGCTACACAAGATTTGGTTATGCCTCCTGCAAAGGGCTTCTGCCCAGCTTGAGATTTACAGCTGTTTTCACCACTATACGGGTAGGATCAGGTATTTTGGGGTATTTGGGCAGGAAAAAACAAACATAGAATGTCAAGTCTGTGTAGGACCTCTAGTTCAAAGCTATCTTCCTTTATCCTCGTTTTGTAAAAAAGATTTCTCCTCTTTTTTTTTTTTTTTTTTTTTTTTACAATTTTACTTTAAGTTCTGGAATACATGTCCAGAAACTGCCGGTTTGTTACATAGGTATACATGTACTATGGTGGTTTGCTGCACCCATCAACCTGTCATCTAGGTTTTAAGCCCCGCATGCATTAGGTATTTGTCCTAATGCTCTCCCTCCCCTTGTCCCCATCCCCCGACAGGCCCCGATGTTCCCCTCCCTGTGTCCATGTGTTCTCATTGTTCAACTCCCACTTGTAAGTGAGAACATGTGGTGTTTGTTTTCTGTTCTTGTGTTAGTTTGCTGATAATGATGGTTTCTAACTTCATCCATGTCCTTCCTTTCTCTTCATTTTAAGGATATGAGAACTAAGGTTAAGTAAGGGCAAATGGATGTTCTAAGGCCACAGAGAAAATCAGTGGTGTAATTAGGACTTGCACCCAGATTTCTTTACTCCTGGTATAGTGCTGGCTCATAATGCCACACTACCCTTGGTTTTGACCTGGCAGACCTAGAGGCCATACACATAGAGAAAAGGCAATGATCAATGTGGTAAAGGTAAAACACTCTAAATCCAGGAAGAGTTCCATAGCATGGGTGCCTCTGGGCTCTGTTGTGGAGATATAATTGCAGCGGGACCTGTGCTAGTCAAACCGCTTATAAAGGTTTGACCCTGCAAATCTCCATCAACTGCGCTTTACATATCCCCAGGGAAAACAAAGGCATATTTGGAGGAGTTGCTTTATCTCTTCAATCTACTTGTGCAGTAATCCTGAACTTTTAGAGCACAGCCAAGGGCTGGGATACTTGCCAGTCCATATACACAGTGTCCATCTGTAGGGCTAGACTAGAATTCAGGCTAAATGGAGATTCCCTCTTTTGGCTGCTGTGTTCTGTCTCAGACTGTGTATCTTGAAGCAGGATCCACATTCTTGGCAGGTCAGCTGTGAAACGTGTTTGACATTGGTGGAAAAGGGCAGTTCTCAGATCCAGGAGCCTTGCTGCTTGTCTGTCTGCACGCCTGAGGAAACCTTTGGCAGAAGCCAACTTTTTGCGAGTCTGTTTGGCTTTCTCTTTGACACTGATGGAGCACGGTAAGCTGACTCCAGCCTCAGAAAGGTCCCTTCCCTCCACTTTCTGTAGAACACGTCCAAACCCACCTATGAGTCTAGTGGGGATGTTCAGTGCCCATTTGAAGTCCCTCGTCGCAAGGAGAGAAATGGGAAATGCAAAACGAATTAAGGTTACGCTATGATGTTATGGGGTGATGAGGATTTAATGAAGGGAAGATCATTTATTCTCTTCTCAACCTCTAGGACCCAGGCTTGTTGATTTGTTTATGCCACTTTCCATCTGTCTGTAGAATCACAGTACAGTGGGATAGATTTTAGACCTCAAATTCCAGGATCCTGGCATTAGGCCCAAAGTAGATCTGGGATTTCCCTCCAGCACCTACTGCTTTAATAATTTCTGATGGACCTCCTGGAGTCATCTTAAACTGTTCCCAAGGTAGATAAACCAGCTGCCCTGGAGTGGAAGCATCCCATTCATACAGACACAAACCCAGAAACAACAAACAATGGTAAGAAAATGCCTTCCCCTAAGACGGCGCCTATCCTTGGTAAAATTGATTCCTGGGGACGCTGTGAATGGTACTTCGTCAAATCATGCCCCATGTCCTCTTCCTGCCCTGGCTAAGACAGGTTGACTGACGGGGTACACTGCAGTCTTGAGATATGCAAGAGAGGGTAGAGGCCACACTGTGTAAAGCCAAACCACCTGCTTTAGAAAACTCTGTGCACAGGTATTTGATGAAGCAGCTGCCTCTCGTGACAGACATTCAGCCATAACTCAAAGGAGCTGTGCCAACCAGGTGGCTTTAAATCCCTTCCTCCTCCCATGCAGGCAGTGACGGGTACCTGACAAGAGGCTCCCCTACCTTTGGTGGCTTCCAGAAGAAATGCAGTGAGGGTGGGGCAGGGTACGTAAGGAACATAGGAAAAATGCAGAGAAATGAGATGTTTATAAAATTTGATGTTTGTACTTTCCATCTTCAGGTATTTTTTTCCCCTGATTTCAGACTTTTTTTCTGTTTCTAGTTTTATAGATGCAGTTTGCTCTCATGGAGATTTCACTCAGAGGCAGTTAGTTTATTTACCTTGGGAACAGAAAACAGTTCTTGTTTTTAGATTTTTTTTTTTTTTGAGCAAATTACAATGAGAACAATGGTAATTTCTGGGAAGATTGCAGCGATGCAAATTTCAAATTATGAAATTTCCCCTGGTTGGAGGCCTTACTGAGCAGCTTGCTTATTCAGCTAATGTTTATACAGAAAAAAAGAAAAATCAACAAGGCTGTAACTTTAAAAGTTCTGTCATCTCTTATCTGTAGTCTTTTTTTGGTAATTTTTATAAATATAGAAGTTCAAATCTGCACAAAGATATATGTTTTCACACTGACATCTTTGAGATTCTTTGATCTTTTCATACCTCTGTGTATATAATATTTGAACATGTGTAAAATCTTGCAAATTAGAGGTGAACCAGATTATTATCCTGTATTCAAAATTCTGTCATATCTGCAATTTTAATTTGAAATTGCAACTATGAGAGAGACTTCAGGGAAAAGTATTAAGATAACTTCTAAAATATTTGCTTAATATTAATTTTAGAATTTTTAGAAAACACAAGAAAGAAAAAGTAAGAAATTAAAAGTCATGATTCTGTCATTTAGACTTTAACATTTTGGTGTACACAATTCCAGTCTCTCTCTCGTTTTGATATGTATGGATATGTTAAAATAAAATGGAATTTTTAAAAAATATAACTTTAAAAATCCCTTTTACGTATTTTATTTTAAACATTTTCTTTTATTATTTTTTCTATTATATTATCTTAATGGGTATATATCATCCCACCATATAGCTGTACCATAATCTGTTTAATGCATCTCCTATTGTTGGAAATTTAGATTATTTTCAATAATTCATCATTACTGGCAGTACTATAATGTTAATCATTGTAGCTATATCTTCATGCACAGTCATAATTATTTCTTTATGATAAATTCCTGGAAGTAGAGTTGCCAGATCAAAATGTATGCAAAAATTCTAAGACACAAAAAGATTGCCTAAAATATAAATTTATAAATTTATCTTCCCACCACCTATTTGTCAGAAGGCTCATTTCCCTCTATACTTGACAATAACTGATAAATTATTATTTTTTACTGATTTATAAATAATAAATACTACACTGTTGCCTTATTAAGCACTTATGTGATAACTAGTGATGATACATTTTGTATGTTTACTGTTCATTTCACTTTCATGGTTTTAAATTAGCTTTTCATGTTTTTAAGTTCTTTTGTCTTTATAAATAGCTTAATCGAATCATTTTATTAGTTGAATAATGTCTTAGTTCTTGCTTTTAGATGTTTTTGAGCAAATTACAATTATAATAATGGTAATTTCTGGGAAGATTACAACTATGAAATTTTCAAATTATAATTCATTCCTCTGTTTTAATGTTTATACTTTTCTTTTTCTTAGTGCATTGGCTGAAACTTCTGTTTGTTCTTTGCTTCAAATCCTTGGAGAGTGTCTTGAGCTGGTGTTAATTCCCTGATTAATTCTCTTCAGTACGTAATATGTTACTCATTACCTCCACTGTGTTTTAAAATTTGATGTTTATATTTTCCATCTCCAGGTATTTTTTTCCTGATTTCAGATATTTTTCTGTTTCTCCTCTAGTTTTATAGAAGCAGTTTACTCTTCACTTTCACTGAGATTCCACTCAGAGGCAGTTATTTACCTTGGGAACAGAAGTTTAAGATGAGACTGGGAATGCGAGACATTTTCCTGAAAGTTTTCTCTTATTTCATGGACTAACACATATTTTTAACTTATTAGTTCTCTTCTTTTGAATTGCTGGATATTTTCATTCTGTTTAGTGATTTTTCTTTGTTTATTCTTTTTTTTTTTTTTTTTCTCTTTTCTTTTGAAACAGAGTCTCGCTCTGTCACCAGGCTGCAGTGCTGTGGCGCCATCTTGACTCACTGTAGCTTCCGCCTCCCTGGTTCAAGTGATTCTCCTGCCTCAGCCTCCTGAGTAGCTGGGATTACAGGCACATGGCACCACATCCAGCTAATTTTTGTATTTTTGATAGAAACGGGGTTTCACTGTATTGGCCAGGCTGGTTTTGAACTCCTGATCTCAAGTGATGGGCCTGTCTCGGCCTCCCAAAGTACTGGAATTGCAGGCGTGAGCCACTGTGCCCGGCCTGTTCATTCTTAAAGTAGCAATGGTATGTTTGTCCAAAATGAAGAGTAGAGATGGCCTTTATCAAATACAGAGTGGATGTTTATTCAAACTCTTTAGTCCTGAAGTTGAGAGCCAGCTTGACTGTGTCTCCACTTTCGTTAGTGTGCTCTTGGTGTTAACTGTGAGTTGTAGAGTCTGCATGTTTCTAACTCTTGCTAGTTTTATCAGAGAAGCTGATTAATATCGATCCTTCATTGACTGCCCCTGGCTTGCCTGCCCTACTAGCTACCATGGTAACTCAGACTTAGGGGCCGTCTAAAGTGACTCCTGCTTTCAACATTTTCTTTTTGACTGTCTCTTAAATGTCAAGGTTCTGTGGATGGATTCTACCATTGTCCTCTTTTCCCCTCATTCTCTACACTTTCCATTGTTTCTGTCGCCTTCATACATGGCGTCAACCATCTCCTATATGTAGAAGACTCCCAAGTCAATTATCTCCAGCCCAGACATTCCTCTTAAATATAAAACTGGGCATCTCCATGTGGCTGTCCCTCAGCTGATCAAACAGAGCATGCACAAAAATGATTGACTGCAGAAGAAGCAGTCTTAATCAAGCTTCGTTATCCAATTTCTGGGTTGAACAAATTCTCCCCATCCTCTCTGTAAGTCACAGTGACAATGGCAGCAGGGCTCTGGTGAGCTCTGGTACCATGTCTACCCTTCTGTTTCCACCCGTCTGTGCTCCCCAGAAGTGGATGTGGTTACTCTCAAACTTGGTTATGTAAGTAAACCTGGTACTAAGACTTGTCCTGTAAAATAATGAAATTTGAACAAGAAGAGCGTTGATGCTCTGAAAACCATATTGGAAGCTTTGTAAAGAATTTGATAAAGTGAACGTACTTAGAGAAATGCTGCAAAACTGGTTATGGGTTGGTTAACTCTAAGAGCGAAGGATTAAAACAAACAAACAACAAAGCTTTGTTAGAAAAACCCTGAGAACTTTTTTTTTTTATAATTTATTTTTTTGAGACGGAGTCTCGCTCTGTCGCCCAGGCTGGAGTGCAGTGGCTCGATCTTGGCTCACTGCAAGCTCCGCCTCCAGGGTTCACGCCGTTCTCCTGCCTCAGCCTCCCAAGTAGCTGGGACTACAGGTGCCCGCCACCACGCCCGAGTAAGTTTTTGTATTTTTAGTACAGACCGGGTTTCACCATGTTAGCCAGGATGGTCTCGATCTCCTGACCTTGTGATCCACCTGCCTTGGCCTCCCAAAGTGCTGGGATTACAGGCGTGAGCCACCGCGCCTGGCTAAAGCCCTGAGAACTTTTAATTTAGATTGCTTTACAAGTATCTATAATTCCCCACTGTACTTCAAAGATATCAAAACTGGGAGTTATAGATGATTCTTTAAGGGTATTGCATCTGGGAGAAAGGTGAGGTGGAACTCCCCACTAACTAACTTGCTCAAAGGCTTTGGTCCTGTATCATGTGATTGGTGATTGATTGATACATTTGAATGTTAAGATAAAATAAAAGGTTTAAGACATGCATATTCCATTTTCAGAAATTATTCTCTTTTTGTAATTTTTATTTTTGAGACAGAGTTTCGCTCTTGTTGCCCAGGCTGGAGTACAGTGGCACGATCTTGGCTCACTGCAACCTCCGTCTCTGGGTTCAAGCAACTCTCCTGCCTCAGCCTCCCGAGTATCTGGGATTACAGGCACCTGCCACCATGCCTGGCTCATTTTTGCATTTTTAGTAGAGACGGCATTTTACTTCGCTGACCAGGCTGGTCTCGAACTCCTGACCTCAGGTGATCCGCCAGCCTCAGCCTCCCAAAGTGCTGGGATTACAGTCATGAGCCACCTCGCCCAGCCCAATTTTCAGAAATTATTCTCCTATCATTGATCTCTTGATTAATTATGAGTCCTGATTTATCGAATCAGAGGACTTGCATTATTTGTATCTTTTATTCCCAACATCCTAGCAGAAAGCCAGGATGCAGTCCAAGCGCTATGAAACTTGAACTGCTGAGCTGGTGTGCCCATGAGCTAGCTGCAAAGGCTGGCTTGGATCTGAACTGTAATGGCTCTATATAAGTCTCTAACACTCTCTTGCAGTTTCTGCAGACGCAGAAGAGGGGGCATCTTTGGGGAAGTTTCCGTTTTTAGAGAAGGTTATTGGTAAAGCCTTTTCAGCTAATAGTATTTACACTTTCTAGTTCATTAAATGTCCATATTTATCATCGTGGTTCCCAAGCATTTGTCGGTTCCTATCGGTAGGGGCAGTAAATTTGGCACGGCTTGGAGAACTACCCTTCATTTTCCCCATTAGCTATAATCTAAGATAGAATCGTCCACATGGACACAAGTTTATAAAGAGCAAATAGACAACATATTAGAAATATTAAATATGAAATAGTACTAATATATTGATACAGTGTAAGTGAACATAACCTGTTTAGTCCCTGGCCTGAATTCAGTGGAGTTCAAATGGAAATAGTGTTTTTGTTTTTTGTTCTAAAGGATGCCTCCAATCTGACTTCCAGCCTCATTTTTCTGCTTTTTAATAAGTCTTGAGCACAGACCATAATTTTCAGGTGATTCTTCACTGTTAAAAGTAAGTCCACGGGGCCAGACATGGTGGCTCTTGCCTGTAATCCCAGCACTGTGGGAGGCCAAGGCAGGCAGATCACGAGGTCAGGAGTTCAAGACCAGCCTGACCGGCATGGTGAAACTCTGTCTCTACTAAAAATACAAAAATTAGCTGGGTATGGTGGCAGGTGCCTGTAGTCCCAGCTACTCAGGAGGCTAAGGAAGGAGAATCACTTGAACCTGGGAGGCAGAGGTTGTAGTGAGCCAAGATGGAGCCACTGAACTCCAGCCTGGTTGACAGAGCGAGACTCTGTTTCAAAGAAAAAAAAAAAAATTAAGTCCAGGGACGTCTGCTCTGGCCATGATGGAGTAACTGGTACTAGATTTATGCTTCTACCAGTAACAACTAAAAAAGAGACAAAATATGTGAAACAAGGGTTTTTGGACGATAGAAATCAGGTAGCAGAGGACAGGGATCAGAACGGGGGAAACAAAAGTGGTGAGCCCTGTCATGGCCCCAGCTTACTGCCTGGAGAAAGTCTCCAGGCTGCAGCACAGGAAAAGGAACTCGGGCAGAGCTGATGGTCTCCCTGTGTTGAGAAGACAGAGATGGGAGTGTGGGAACTCAAGGCAGGTGGATATCACAGGGCGTGTATACAAGAGAGGAGAGGGATTTATGGAGAGAAAGTTCCAGAGATCTGCAGAGGGTCCCCCTTGAGACTTAGGTGAGAGCTGAGTAGCTCATGTACGTGAAGAAATGTCTCCAAAGCTGGGGAAAGAACCACCCCAAAGGACTAAAGGAAACAAATTCCTGTGTTCTGGATTTGAGGGTATATTAGAGATACAAAGGAAGATACGGAAAGACCGGGGACTCTGGACATCAGCAGGACATGGATGAGGAACCGGGTTGTGGAGGACTTGTCTTTGGGCAGAGGTCTTGCTCCATTGCCCAGGCTGGAGTGTACTGGCGTGGTTATGGTTAACCACAGTCTCAATTTCCTGGGCTCAAGTGATTTTCCTAAATAGCTGGGACTATAGGTGCATGCCACCATGCCTGGCTTAATGTTTTAAAATTTTTGGTAGAGACAGGGTCTCACTACGTTGCCTAGGCTCGAGTGTCCTTTTTTAAAAGTAGATTTTATTTTTATTTTTATTTATTTATTTTTTTTGAGATGGAGTCTCACTCTGTCACCCAGGCTGGAATGCAGTGGTGCGATGTCGGCTCACTGTAACCTCTGCCTCCCAGGTTCAAGTGATTCTCCTGCCTCAGCTTCCCAAGTAGCTGGGATTACAGGTGCCCGCCACCACACCTGGCTAATATTTTTGTTGTTATTGTATTTTTAGTAGAGACGGGGTTTCACCATGTGGGCTAGGATGGTTTTGAACTCCTGACCTCAAGTGATCTGCCTGCCTCGGCCTCTCAAAGTGCTGGGATTATAGGCGTGAGCCACCGCGCCCAGCCTAAAAGTAGATTTCAAACTGGAGTGCAGCATACAAATAGAAATGTGCACAAATCATAATGTGCCCACTGAGTTTTCACTAGCACACTTGTGTAAACCAGATTATAAAATAGAAAGTTCCCAGAAGCTCCATTTGCACCCCTCCTGATCATTAACACTGCTCCCCCAAAGGCCACTATCGCCTCCCACCCCCCATCCATCATCATCACCAAGGCAAACCTTCCTCCTCAGCTGGGCCCATTTACAGTCCCTCTGGAGATGCTGCTTCTCTGGCTGACACTGCCTGGGTGGCAGGTATCCAAGTGCTGGCTGTCTTAGGGGTGTGGCTTGAGTTCTTTGGAAGACCCTGTGGGGTCTCCCCACTGCCCAGTTCCCTGACACAGGCCCTCTGGCTCTGGACCGATGTCCATTCTTCGTCAGCTCCATTATTAAAGTCTGCTCGCCTGGCAGGCAGCCCTCTTGGTGGGGTACCGGAAAGATGGCTCGAGCCCAGCTACATTCCACAGTGTCCGCTCAACCCATGGGAAACTCATGTATCCTGGCCATGCCAGTGGGCCAAAGGCTGCTCCACGACCTCCTCCCATTTCCCTCCAGTTCTCCTTTCTCTTGTTATTAAGGCTATGATGGATGGAGATCTCCAACTGGAGAATGGAATGCCGGTGCCAGTACCCCTTCCTGCAGGCCCCCATCGTTACTGTAGGAGATGATCTTGGATAATGCCCTTCGCTTGGCTTTGGGGAAGAGTGAGGAAGGCCACTGCTTATCATGAGGCTGACAATGGCCTGTGCCTAATCAATTCTCCTCCACTCATTCTCCTTTTAAAGCGGGACAAGGTAGGGAGTGTCTGTGGAGCAAGGACAGTGATTTAAGGGTACCTAGGATTTATTTCACTTTGGTATGGTAAGACATAAAGACAGGGAAATGACTGCCATGAAAACAGAAGCTTTTTATACTCACAGATCCCTGGAAGCAGAGGGTACTGGATGCCACGTAGGGCCACACAGGGAAGCACCAGGTGGGTCAGGAGGCAGAGAGAGAGGAGGGAGTGTGGGTAAGAGCCTTTACTGGGGTTTCCACAGAAGGAACAGGTGAGGCAGGGTGAGTTGTTACTATTGACTAGTTTGCATAATTTCAGCAGGCTCTGGGGCATAGGGGCTGTCCCTAGTTGTCTGGGACCTGACCCTGGAGGGATTAAAGGCAGGTGGAGACTGGCCCAGAGTGTGGGGACCCAATAGAGGAGGTGGCTGGGGATGGGGGCTCTGGATTGGTTGGTTCGCATTTGAAAGACATGCTCAAGCTGACTCATTGACTGTATCTAGGAATGAGCTAACCTCAGGAGGGGCGGTCCCAAGGGGGTCAGCAAAGTCCCTAGAAGTCAAAGCACCCTAATGCAGGAAAGAAAAGACACAATTAATAAAGCCAGTCTGATTGCCTCATAGTGAGCTCTGGGGGGCCGGGTGTGGGGGTGGAGGGGTTCTGGTGGTGGTTGGGTCTTTTTAGAATGTATGTTACTTTTTACCTCTTTGTCCTCAGCTTTGGGTGCTGGCTGTTAATTCTGAGACAACAGGAAATATCTCAACATTCTGCTGTATAGTGATTAGTGAAAAACATTACATTGCATGCTATCTGACTTTCCTATTAGAAATTAAAGCAGCAAATGCTGAAATGGGCTACACTTTGGATTGGGGCTCAGGGTCCAAAAATTCTTTGGTTGCAAGCAATAGAATTCGACTGGTTGGTATCAACAAAACCACGATCTGTGAAATGTGTGTAGAGTAGCTCGAGGGGAAGGAAAAGTGACTGTCAGGCCTCTGAAAGACAGAGAGCTACTGTTGGCTTCCAGCTGCCACAGCATTTTGTATGCCCAGGAGTCAGGTTCCAGGGAGGGAAGATCCTTGGCCAGAGATGTGCGGATGAGGGGATCTTTGATTGACATTCTCATCAAGACTGCGTCATAAAGAATAAGGAGTGGTTTCCCAGGGGAAAATAAAGGGCTAGTACCAAAAGAAGAGGCTGTGAAATCCGGGTTGGAAAAACCAAAAGACGTTCACTACAGGTAGACAGGTGCACATAAAGAGTCCAGATTTAGCTTCGGAAAAGTCATATTTGAGCTCCTTCTCTGTCACTGATTATTTTGGTCATGATTTTTACAGATTTCTTTGTCCACCTGTAATATACAGGGATGTAATACCTACCTCACCATATTGTTGAGACAAGTAACTATAAATGCTATAAAAATGACAAACCGCTATATGATTCATACCATATTAGTACAAACTACGTCATTCCTTCTGTTCCTGAATTTCCATCATCTCGTAGATGGTGTGTGTTCTTGTCACTGTGTATGGATTCACTATGAAGGTACTGATTTGATAGTAAAGCATAAAAACTTTAAACATCCCGTGGAAATGCAAGCATGTTCTAGTCTAATAAATTTTTAGGCTCTGAATCCCCATATGGAGCCAATTTGACATCCAGTTGTGCATCTAAAGTACTGTTAAAAACCCAACTCTTTATTTACCTAGATTCTCTATTTATCTTGAAATGAAAAGCATTTGCATGGAGAGGACTTCGTGCTTTTCAGCATGCAAAATGTCAAACAGATCTTATCTGACCTGTTGCTGCCCCCGTGCACAGCCCTGAGTGGCTCCAGGATCTGTGTTGACAATATTCCAACGTGTTCAGCTGATGTGCCAAAACCTATTGAAAACCCTAGGCCTGGATTGTGCTAACAGCACCCTTTCAAGTTCTTGAAATCCAGGCACATCCTGGGAGGAAAGAGGCCTGCGAGGTGTCTCACTTCTCTTACAAGAGAGATGGGTGGGAAAGGAAACCTCCTGGGATCCAGACAAAGCCTTGGGTGTTGCTAGGGACATATCCTTTGCTAATGGACAGACAATTTTGTATAGAGACGTTCCAGCTTAACCTGGAGCTGTGTTCTCTGCTGGGATGCTGGTCCTTTCCCATGGGGGCCTTTGCTTGAGAGTCTAAGGACTTTCCAGTGAGAAAACTGATTCTGAGTGAGTACAAGGGTCAGGCGCATTCTTCGTTGCCTTTAATAGTTGTTGGAGGAATGAGTAATTCTGAAAGCAGAGCATGTTATTTATACTTATTTCCTAGCCCTATCTCCCCATGGTTGAGGGGTATTGGGGGGAAAGTGTGGATTTCTAATGTGGGTTGTGGATGTGAAATAAATCTCAGTGACCTACAGTTTCAAGGAAGGCAAGACACAGATGACACGACTTTGGTGCTGGAATGAAACAGCCAAATGGTGAAGCAGAGAGAGAGACAGGCTGTTGGAATGATCTGTTTCTGCGGGACAGTCTATTCCAAAACAGTGGCTTAACACAACCAACATTGTATTAGCTCTCATGGTTTTTGGGGGAAGAATTTGCACAGGCCCTGACTGGGTGATTCTGCTGCCTCAAGTGGTGTCTGTTGGGCCATGTGATGGTATCTAGCCAATGCTTGTCTAGGCTAAGATGCCTTCATTTACATCCCCAGCACACTGGCAGGGATGGTTGGAAGGCTTGGCTCAGCTGAGTCCTGCTTCTTCTCTGGGGCCTGTCTGCTTGGCAATGGGAGGATACTCAGCTTCAACCTGGCAGCTCAGAGCTTCAAGAGACCAAGGCAGCAGCTGCCAGTCCTGTTCCAGGCGGAAGTGGAGTCGCTTTCATGTTCTCTCTTGGTTGGAGTAGTTGCAGGCCAGCCTGGATTCGAAGGCAGAGACAGTAAGCCCAGCTCTCATGAGAAGGAGGGTCAAAGGATTTATGGTAATCTTTTATTTGCCATACAGGCATTGTCTCTTCTTCTGCAGGCAGTTTAGAGTAGCTACTGCCTGGGATGGTTTCCTAGGAAAGCACTGTTGTCCCTGAGATGGTAGAGCTTGGTTGTCAAGTATAGACAGTGCCCTAATGAGGTAGCTTGCGTGTGTGTGTGACATGGGGCTCCCCTCATGCAGTGAGGGAGGGAGAGTGGCCGAAGCAGGTGTTAGCTGACTTAGACTTGGGTGTATCACATGGAGACATCCTTTGGGAACTCCCAGAAGTACTTGGTGGGTGGGAAGATTGTTGCACAAAAGCTCTATACACCCTCTGCCTGGACCTTGATGTCCAAAAGCAGGTAAAGGCAGCAGAGCCTGTGATATTACTGTTCATGACATACTCCACCAATATATCCTCTCCACCTTACATACACACCCACAGGCAGATATGGTTTGTGCAAAAGTTGATTATGTGTGTCGAAGATTCACCCCTAGCCTGAAAGTTTCTTGAAGTCCTCCTGTCCCTCAGAGGGCAGCAATGCTGTGCAGGCATGGCTCATCAGACCCAAGTCTCACCTTGGTGGTGACATCACCTGGGATGGAGTGAATCCCTAATGAACACCAAGCTCCTTTTATTGAGGGCTCACTCCTCAGTATTGCACCTTCCTGTTTAGTTCTCACAGCTCCATTGAACCACAGTATTCAGACTCTCATTATTACAGATGAAGAAACAGAGGCTGAGAGATGCTAAGTGATGTTCTGAGCTCACAGAAGGCAGGCAGATCTGAATGTCTGACTGCAATTGTCTTTCCTGAAGGACTCACAGCACAAGGGGCCCTTCCAGGCAACAGCACTGTAAGCTCTCTAACAGGAGTGTGCTTATTTTTCCTCTGCCGCCAACGTGTCCTCTGCCCAAGTTCACAAACCTGATGATGGCGCCCTTTCACTTTCTTTTATTTTTTGTTTGGAGACAGAGTCTCACTCTACCCCCAAGGCTGGACTGCAGTGGTGCGATCTCGGCTCACTGCCACCTCCCGGGTTCAAGGGATTCTCTTGTCTCAGCCTCCCAAGTAAGCTGGGATTACAGGCACCCTCCACCACGCCCACCTAATTTTTGTATTTTTAGTAGAGACGAGGTTTTGCCATGTTGGCCAGGCTGGTCTCGAACTCTTGACCTCAGGCAGTCCACCCGTCTCGGCCTCCCAAAGTGTTGGGATTACAGGCGGGAGCCACCTCACCCAGCCCCCTTTCACTTTCTTTAGCCAAGAATCTGGTGGGGTTCCTGCAGGACAAATGCTTTTTGCTTGTCATGTTTCCTAGTCTGACACGATCCTGCTGGGTTTCAGCAGGTCTCATCCATTGTGAGATGATGGTGAAGGAGATCGAAGCAGGGTCCTTTGGTTTCTAGTTCCTTTTGTTTCTAAAACAACCTGACTTAAGTTCTCCCGCTGGTGGACTCCCAGGAAAAAAGGTTGGTTTTTCTGGCTTTTGATTGAGCTTCTGATCATAGATTCTGCCGCACACGTGGGAGTTGTGACAGGGGTGTACCCAGCTGCTGTCTGGTGTCTTTGCCCCGCACCAAGATTTCATCCTTATTGTTTGGGGCATTCTCTATTTTTAAAAACTGTCAGCCCTCAGATGGCACATCTATTGCTATTTCTTCAAAATCCATCTGAAGAAGTAGTTTTTAAATATGTTAGTGTGTGTTCAGGGTTCGGTGTCCTCCAGAAATCAATTGTGAGGAATTCCACCTCCAAATTCTACCTCCAAATAGTTGGAACAGATTTGAGCTCCAGCTGTTGCCTGGCAGCGCACATAACTGGGCAACTGACAGCTCAAGGGTGTCATCAAACTTTCTGCTTTTATCCCACCCTCCCTTCCTCTCTCGCTCGCCTTCTCTTCTTGCCCCTCCACATACCTTACAATAGTCACAAAAGTAAAACTCTGCAAATGTTTGGGGTCCTGGTATAAAGTGAGAATGAGCTCCTGTCATGTGCCATCCAAACAACTGAACTCAATCCCCTCTGTCTGCCCTGCTTTCAGCTGATTTTTCTTGCTGGTGCACAGCTGTGAGATTCATTTTCTCCACTGAAAATCCTTCCCCATTGCATATGGTGGACAATCCACTGTGTTCAGGTGCGTTCAAGGATCTTCACATTCCCACTCCAGCTTATCTTTCAAGGCTCGCCTCTCTCACATTAGGAGAAACCAGACTATTCACTTTCTTCACAAATGCTTTAGACCTCTGTGCCTTGCTAGTATTACTTGTCTATCTAGAATACCCTTCTTTACTATATTTTGTTTTCAAAAGCTAACCAGTTTCTCTAAGCCACGTGCAAATTTTTGTCTTCTCAGAGCCTCCTTCCTTGAATTTCACAGCCTAAATAAATCTCATATTTCTCTATGTTCTCATAGCATTTTCTAAGTACCTTTTTTATAGGCCTTTTTAGATTCTTACACACAGAGGCTGGCATGCTTGGAAATGTTTGCTGAGCTGTGAATCAGTTATTTGTGTGCATGACTAATTAATTACTGATGTTCAGAGCCTATGCTCTTGCTTGTCTTTGGGGCCTTTTCTGAAAATCAGTAGCAGGTGCTCAATAATTGCATAGAGTTGGCCGGGTGTGGTGGCTCACGCCTGTAATCCCAGCACTTTGGGAGGCTGAGGCGGGAGGATCACTTGAGGTGAGGAGTTTGAGACCAGCCTAGCCAACACGGTGAAACCCCGTCCCTACTGAAAATACAAAAAATTAGCCAGACGTGGTGGCAGGTGCCTGTAGTCCCAGCTACTCGGGAGGCTGAGGCAGGAGAATGGCGTGAACCCGGAAGGTGGAGCTTGCAGTGAGCCGAGATCATGCCACTGCACTCCAGCCTGGGTGACAGAGAAAGACTCCTCAAAAATAAATAAATAAATAAATAAATAAATAAATAATTGCATAGAGTTAAATGATACTGGTTAGCACGCATATTTCTTTCCTTCTGGAATTGATTTAAATTGTCTTAAAATGTTGATAATTTTCAGTCATTTAAAAAAAGAGACAAATTTTTGCTATTCAAAAGTAGACAATCCCTGGTTTACATATTTGTTGAGTAACTGGCCTATTAATCTGAGGCATGGATTTTTATTTCAACGTGAGCATGGCATTTACTGCCACTTGGTGGCAGTGTACCCCAATTACAAGACTGTCTGATTGACTACTAGACCCTGATACGTGCTAAAATTACAAACCAGAAGTTACGAAGTGACAGTCTGTAACAACTCACATCTAGATTCTATTTTAGTGACAGAGAGTCTAGTACAATACCATAATACTTAAATATATCCTAAAATTAATATCTTTGGGTATGTTACTATTCTCCTGTTGAATATCTCCTAATTATCTTGTACTTATGGATGATGAATAGAGATGTAAATCTTATGAAGAATTGCCAGAAAATGAACCACTGACAACATTTTATGAAGGATGTTTTAAATGTTTAAGATAAGGTGTTCGTATATAGCTAGACAGGTTTAACCCCTCACTGTGATTTATGAAGTCTGTGCAGGAGCAAGAGTTCTATGTAAACTTTCTACTCCTCCAGAAAGTAGTGCAAATGTAATTCTGAAAGGAACAAGGAACATTCTGGAAAAATCAAAGCCCACAAACCCAGGAAGCATCAGCTGTGGGAGTGTTATCAGCAGGGGCAACGTGATAGTCTGTGGGAGGAAGCAAAGGTGATTTTGGAAGCTGGGTCTGGATACAAGTCACATTTTCTGAACTCTCATTTGTCCTTGTATGTACTGGGTCATGTCACTCAGGTTGTAACCAGAAAAGATGAAGCCGTGTTTTACATTTGAGGGGAGTGGTGGAGAGAAGAAGTAGCAGCAAGATCAGGGACCTGGAGAATCAGGAAGCTTCTCTTGGATGAGGAACTAGGTCACTGGGGACTCGTCCTTGGGCAGAGTTCATATTCTTGGTGTTGCCTTTTATGTAAGATTTTTGCTACTCCAGAGGTAAACGGAGCTGCTTAATGGCGCCTTTATCATGCAAACCTAATTTCAGAGCTAAAGTTGGGAAGCTTGAGTGTCGTGGGAACACTGGGAGTGGCAGTCATTAAGCCCTGCAGGGTTACCGAGAGGCTTGTCTTCTTTGTTCAAATGACTCAAGACAAAGTAGGGAAAGAACATGACTATATGTTTGATGCTTAGAGGAATCTGATTGCACAAAACTTTATTGATAATCAAAATTTATTTATAATTATATATTATAATTTACATATATTATAACACATTTTATAATTTTATTATAATGATTTACATCTTGTAATTTATTTATAATTAAGGGGACACCCTCATGTGGGGAAAGCTGGCGTGTTGTAAGGATAACATTTACTAAGGCCATATTGTATCGGCTACAAGACCTGCTTTGAGCTCAGCATCATTTAGCACCATTAGCCCGGAATCCTTCTGACTAATAGATCTTGCACTGACAAATGAAATAACAAAACAACACAAACTGCTACTCTTATAGAAGAACCGGTGTGATTACCAGACTCATAGGGGTCCTATTACATAGTGAGTTCACTTAATCCTCCCAATACCTATATGTGACAATTCTGATAATCTCTGTTGTAAAGATCAATAGCACGAGACTCAGAGAAGTTAAATAACCTGGTTAAGCTCAGACAGCTGATCAGCTGTGAAACTGGGACTCAAGTCATTGTTTCTGATCCAACCTTGGTTTTCCCAAGGTGATCAAACTTTGGAGGACAGATGGGCCACAGGAGGAGGCGAGCAAATGTTTGTTGGCACGCCAGCCACACTGCACAAGTCCCGGAGATACCATTCAGATAGGCCATCACTGCGCATGCTCTATTCTGAGAGTAGTACCCCTACATTGGACAGCACCGTGAGCCTGTTTGTTTGACTACCTTCTGATGTCAGGGATAATTCAAGAAGCTACCGTTTTTGCATACTATAAATTATATAATCAGAACCACAGTAAATAATTATGTCCCCCTCTCTGGAGTGTTGAGGTGCTTCATTGATCAGTATCTTGATTTTATCTACCTGCCCAGCTTCTAGAAACTAAACCATTTGAGATTTTCTTAGGCCAGAGTCTACAGTGACATTCCTTATATATGCAGGCACCAAATAAGAATGAAGTTAATGGTTAATGTGGAATAATAGTTTATTACATGCCAAGTGCTTTCCATACATCGCCTTATTCAACCATTGCAATGAGTTTTTATTTAAATCTTTGTTTTATGGATGAGGAAATGGAGTCTCACGGAGGCGAACAGGCTGCTAAATGACAGAGCCAGGGCTTGAACTCATGACTCCACAGCCCATCTCTAATCAGTACTCTCTGCTACATTGGTTAATGATGCTATTTTACATCACAGGATGGAGATAATATTGTCAGAAAGGACTTACTAGCTCAAGGGAAACTGTCCATCTGGCTTAGAAAGTCCAGCCTAGAAAAATTTTGAACCATACTAAACTGTATAACAATCTATTCCTTACCAGCTGGATGATCTTAAGTACATTATTTAATTTTCCTGTGTCTGTTTTCTCATCTGTAAAGTAGGGATAATAATAGTAACTATTTAATATTACTGCCAGGAATAAATGAGATAATACATGTAAAACACTTAGCAGAATGCGTGGCATAGAGCATTAATAAATGCATTAATAAAATGCTTAATAAACGTTAGCTATCATCAGCAGCAGTGGCATTATCACTGTCATCCTTATTATTAGGTAAAAGCTACTTACATTTTAGCTACTGTGCTCAAGAGGAAGCAAGAAGGTAAATGTGATGTTAAGTCGATAAAACCAAGATACAAAGACAGTATCTTTTGAGATTTGACATGTAAACCATGAGCCTCTTCAGGAAACAGAAATGGTTGAAGACCCTAAAGCCCAAAAGGTCCCAAGTACCCTACCTGGGGGAGGTGTCTTTGAGTTCAGTTGCAGAACTTCCTGAGCATTCTGGAAGTTCCTTACCATCGCTGCATTTGGACCAGATGATGTGAGAGTCTCAGGTATTCCTCGCCTAATGGGTGTTTGCTGTTGGAAAGCTCATGTATACTCCACTTCAAAAGTTGGTTGTGTACATCCAAGGTCTTTCTCAGAGAGAACAGTATCAGCAGGAGAAGGCTGTCCTCAAGACTGGAGCTCACTCGTTCACTCATTGAATTTATTGAGCATTTTTTCTGTGCACTACAACTAGAAAGATTAAGAGATGGCCACATTCCTCAAGGAAGTCACAGACTGGGAAGGAAGAGAAATGTTATTAGATAATTACAAAACAGTGTCATGTCAGCAGTGTGCTAAGGAAGATGGTGGGATAAGGCAGGGAGAAGGCCAGGTTTCCCCCTGGGCTTTGGGAAGGCTGGATCTCAACAGTGTACACACTCCGAAGGCTTTGACTGTTGTGGGCTACCCTGTTACCCCTACAAGTTTCCCCCGCCTGCTCCCTCCAGAAGACAGGCTGCCCTTCTCCCCTAGGTTGCTGCAAGGATAGCCAGCCATGCACTCTGCTGAGAGATCTACCCTCAATGCTTTTGTTTCAGGGGTCTAAGTGGGGCTGCCTGAAGCTACAGCCTTTGCCAGATCTTCCGGTTCTTGGAAGGGGGCACACATGGTAATTTGGCCAAGTCTGGGCAGCAAGGTAGGCTTCCTAGACCTGGGAAGCGGGAAACTAAGAGCCATGCAAGGTCTCTGCTGTGTCTTAGTTGAGGTAGCAGCATTTTCCACTTAAGGCTGACTCTGATTCTCTCTTAGGCCAAACTGAAGTGTGACTCCTTTAAGAGATGTGAGAGCCCATGGGTGCTTCGGGGAACTGGCTGACATCTAGTTCAGAGAGGAAAGCCCAAACTCCTGCCATGAAAGATTTTGCACACACTCTTTCTCTCTCTCTTTCTTTTTTTTTTTTTTTTTTCCTTTTTTTGAGACGGAGTTTTGCTCCCGTTGCCCAGGCTAGAGTGCAATGGCGCGATCTCAGCTAACTGCAATCTCTGCCTCCTGGGTTCATGCGATTCTCCTGCCTCAGCCTCCTGAGTAGCTGGGATTGCAGGTGCACACCACCATGCACAGCTAATTTTTGTATTTTTAGTAGAGACGGGGTTCCACCATGTTGGCCAGGCTGGTCTCGAACTCCTGAGCTCAGGTGATCTGCCCGCGTGAGCCAGTGCGCCTGGCTGCACACTCTCTTTGGTGCATCTTTCCATTCTTTTCTTCCATCAGTTCTCCATGCAGACTGTTCGCACCAGCCACACAGACTTCCAGGTGTCCCCAATCAAGCTTCACCCGCTCCTGCAATTCCTCTTCCTGGAATGTGTGGCTCATTAACACCCCCACCTGCTGGACTTCTACTTGGTTTCGGAGGTCCAGTCAAGCTACCCAAATGGGTGTTCGTCTGTGATGCCTTTTCTGCTCTTCCTGATCTCAAATTATTTGTATTTCTGAACCCAAGATAAAAAAATTAAAATTGTGTGGAAATACAAATAACAAAAAATGCGGCATCTCAAAAGGGTCCAGTTCAGTGGTATTAAGTACATTCATAATGTACCTAATGGTGGTCTGCAGCCATCAGCACCATCCATCTCCAGAACTTTTTTATCTTCCCAAACTGAAACTCTGTGCCCAGGAAACACTAAGTCTGCATTGGCCCTATTCTCAGGCCCTGGCAACCACTTTCTACTTTCCGTCTAAGAATCTGACCACTCTAGATACATCCCATAAGTGGAATCATACAATATTTCTTTGTTTTGTGACTGGTTTGTTTCATTTAGCATAAGATCCTCAAGGTTCATGCATATTGTAATATGTGTCAGAATTTTCTTCCTTTTTCGTATACATCGCATATATGCCTAGCTATGCCGACTTCCATGGCTCGCCTTATACATATGGCAGAATATTATGTATATATATAATCTCATATATATTATATATCCTATTTAGATATATGTGATATGTAATGTATGTCATATCATATATGTGATATATAATATATATCTACCACATCATATTACATATATGATATCATATATATCACATATATATCACTATATATAAATGGTGGTGAATTACATCTATATCATACATATATAAATGGTGGTGGAATTATATATATCACATATATGTAAATGGTGGTGGAATTATATATATTATATTTACATATAAATGGTGGTGGAATTATAGATATATCATACATATATAAATGGTGGTGGAATTATAGATATATCATACATATATAGATGGTGGTGGAATTATATATATATCATACATATATAAATGGTGGTGGAATTATATATATATCATACATATATAAATGGTGGAATTATATCTATATCACATATATATAAATGGTGGTGGAATTATATATATAGCACACATATATAAATGGTGGTGGAATTATATATATATCACATATATAAGTGGCAGTGGAATTATATATATATCATACACATATAAATGGCGGTGGAATTATATATATATCATACATATATAAATGGTGGAATTATATATATATCACACATATAAATGGTGGTGGAATTATATATATATCACATATATAAATGGTGGTGGAATTATAGATATATCACATATATAAATGGTGGTGGAATTATATATATATATCATACATATATAAATGGTGGTGGAATTATATATATATCACATATATGTAAATGGTGGTGGAATTATATGTATTACATTTACATATAAATGGTGGTGGAATTATATATATCATACATATATAAATGGTAGTGGAATTATAGATATATCACATATATAAATGGTGGTGGAATTATATATATATCACACATATATAAATGGTGATGGAATTGTATATATTACATTTACATATAAATGGTGGTGAAATTTAACCTCTGTGATGAGGTTAGCACAAATGCCATCGATTCAGAGAAAAGTGCAGGTGGTAGAGTAATAGTAAAAATGTCTCCCTGCAGGGAGCCCCCAGTTGAGAATAGATTTGGTTCTTCTAAGATGGTTAGGCTGTCTGTCTTTTAAAGATGTACGTTTTCTATTCCTGTATGCACTTATTGAATCTCTATTGGGAGTCTCCTGTGTGGTGTACAAGGCATGGTGATGAATATTTAAAAGTGCAATGACTCCATTTGTCATAACTTTTATCATTTAGAAATAATGCAATAACAATAATTAGTGCAATATGGCATGTAGAGGAAAACAGTGGCCCAAAGCAGATGTGATTGAGTCCAAGGAGTGCAAACACTGTGACCTTTGCATGCTGAGGAGGGAGAGCCTTTAACTCAGATGCATTCTGGGAAGGCTGCATGGAGGAGGGAACATGTTGCAGTTGGATTCTGAGGAATGCCTTTTTGAGAGTCTGTACTGGTGTATTTCTTTGTTAGACATTTTGATGATTTCTCAGCCAGGACAAGAAAAAACATGACATTTGACTCAAACTAACTGCTGCTACAACTGGGGTATGGGAGTTGACATTCATCATTTTGACTTTAAAATCTGAGACTTTCTGAGTCCGTTTAGATTTAAGGTTTCATTTTCCCAGAATTGTCATGGAGGGAAGGAACAAAGCCACACACTTGCAGTACAATTGAGAAGAAACAGTTATGGAAAAAGGCTTGCAACATTTCTCTTTTTCTTCATCAAATTTATATCAAAGTATTTTCTTTTCACCAGATTCTCATCTTTAAATCATAATCCACTAATCTTCAGGGAATTTAAGAAATGAAGGGGCTGGTGCTCCAGCAAAGATGTGAGTGGAGAGTTTGCAGCAAAGGCTCAACTTATATAAAAAATGAGAACCGGAGCAAGAAAATCACATGACACCCATACAGTACGGGTGAGACAGGTGGTGGTATTTATTTATTTATTTTTGGCGGGGGGGAGCCATGGGTTAAAGATTCAACAGGAATAAAAAGGAAGTAATTGAGACTAGTTTGCTCACACGATGCCTTGTAGCACAAGTTAAATAAAAAATAAGGGAATCTTGGACACATTTCTTTTTCATGAAACAAGGAAACCACTTCATGAAACAATCTGGAAGTCCAGAACAGTGGGGACATGACTGCTTGGGGAAGGCTCATCAGGCCAATTACTGAGGAGTATAGAAAAATACCGAGGCTGGGTAGACATAAAGTATGAAAGGAGATGTGTTTTTCTGTTTCTAAATGCATTTCTCTTATCTTATTCATAACATCACAGTGCTCGGCTCAGTTCTTCACACAGAGTAGGTGGCCGACTTCTGTTGAAAGAATTCATTCATTCCCTTATTTAATTATTCAACAGATATTTATTGAGCATTTCCTAGGTGCAGGCAGATAATTTTCTAGGCTCTGGGAATATAGCAGTATAGAGATACGCTGCTATTTATGGTCCAGAAAGAATTTACCAGCCCCAAATATTCTCTCTCTTTCTTTGTCTTTAATGTATCTATTCAGAGAGAAGAGAGAGAGAGACAGTTCTCTATATAAAGGGAATATAGTCTGTCCTATCTTCTGTAAGAAAGCAATTCTTGGTGAAGGCAATCCATAAACAAAATAAAAAAGTATCAGCTGGGTGTATCGTCTAGAGAAAAGAAAGAAATCTGGGAAGAAGGATTGTATTACTTTGCGCTGAGATTGCTGAAACAAATTACCACGGACTAGGTAGCTTAAACAACAGGAACTTATTATGTCACAGTTCTAAAGTCTAAGAGCAAACTCAGCAGGGCCACACTTCCTCTGAGGCACTGGCAAGGGATCTGTCCCAGGCCTCTCTCCTGGCTTCTGGTGGTTCCTTGTGGCTTGTGACAGCATGACTCTAATCTTCACGTGGCATCTTCCCCGTGTCTCTGTCTCAGAGCCCCAATTTATTCTTTATAAGGACACATGTCATGTTGGATTAGGGCCCATCCTAATGACCTCATCTTAATGGGAGTATCTGCAGAGATCCCATTTCCAAATACGGTCATGTCGACAGATCCCGGAGATGAGGACTTCAACATTTTTTGGGGAGACGCAATTCCACCCATGGGAAAGGGTAAGGGGTGGTGGGTTGCAGATTTATAGGGTGGTCAGGTGAAGCCTGATTTGACCATGAACCTGAAGAAATGGAGGGAATGAGCCATGCAGATATCTGAAGAGAGAGCCATTTGGGCAGAGAGTAGGAGAATACTCTGCATGTTCCAGAAACAACAAGGAGGCCCATGTGGCTGGAGCCAGGTAAGAGAGACAGAGAAATAGAGAGAGAGAGAGAGAGAGAGAGAAAGAGAGCCCAAGGGATTATGAAGTTTTCCCTCTATATGAGATGGAGAGCCTTTGATGAGTTTGAGTAGCAGCGTGTCATACTCTGTTGTACATTTTGAAAGGCCCCTTCTGATGGCTCTCTTGTGAATAGACTGAATGGGGTGAGGGCAGAAACGGGGGGCCATTGCAGGAGAGACCTGACAGTGGCCTGGAGCACAGCGATGAGAGGCGATTGGACTTGGGACACACCTTCAAGGAGGAGACAACAGGATTGGGGGGTGGATTGGACATAGGATATAAAACCAAGAGGTGACTCAATGACTCTTAGGCTTTTGGCTTCTGCAACTGAAAAGGTGGATTTGCTGTTTATTGAAATGGGGAGAACAGGTTTTACTGGGACAGAAATAAGAGTTGATTTAAGTTATGCAGAGTTTGAGATGAGGTTTGGCATCCAAGTGGAGATAGCAAATAGGCGGTTGGAGATACGAATCCAGCTTTCAGGAATTCTTCAGTATAGATGGTTTGGGATTTAATCACCAAGGGAATGAGTAGAGCTGGAGAAGGAACTCCAGGACTGCTCCTTGTGTTCTCCAGCATTTAGAGGCTGGGGAGGTGAAGCAGAACAAGCAAAGAGGACCAAAAGTGCATGGCCAATGGGGTAGGAACAGAACAAAGAAAAGAGAGGATTCCGTGGAGTTAAATGAAGGGAGTGTTTGGAGATGGTGCAGAGAATCTGCGTCATGTACAGTAAGGACTGGATACTGACCATAGGATTTGGCAATATGGAAATAACTGATGACTTTGATATAAAGATTTTTAGGGAGCAAATGGAATGAAAAATAGATCATAGTGTGTTCAAGAGGGCCTGGAAAAGAAGTTGTCCACATTCAGCATCTCCAACTCCTTTAAAAATTTGCCTTTGGCCAGGCACCGTGGCTCACGCCTGTAATCCCAGCACTTTGGGAGGCTGAGGAGGGTGGATCATGAGGTCAGGAGATCGAGACCATCCTGGCCAACACGGTGAAGCCCCATCTCTACGAAAAATACAAAAAAATTAGCCAGGCGTGGTGGTGGGCGCCTATTGTCCCAGCTACTCGGGAGGCTGAGGCAGGAGAATGGCATGAACCCAGGAGGCGGAGCTTGCAGTGAGCCGAGATTGCACCACTGCACTCCAGCCTGGGCAACAGAGCAAGACTCCGTCTAAAAAAAAAAAAAAAATACAAAAAGAAAAAAATTACCTTTACAAGGGGGCAGAGAGATCACTGTTGCTAAAGCTGTATGTAGGGCCAAGGGAGAAATTCTATTTTTAATGGATGGTAATACAGCATTTTATATTCTGATGGAGACAGTGCAGCAGGGTAACAGTTAATGATGGGGAGAGATGGCAGGATTGGTGAAGCCATAACTTTGACCAGGTAAGAAGTTACGGGATCCAGCATCAAGTCCAGGGGCACAGGCAATTAACCCATAGAAACAGGAAGGCAGCAAAGGAAGGAGGTTCCAAAAGGCAGCTTGGTAGAGAGGTGGTAAGAGCGTATGGAAGGTTTGCTGTTGTAACTTCTGTTTCATCAGATAGATTGGAAGTAAGGGCACATGTGAAGAATGTCGGAAGTTCTTTAAAACTTGAAGACAGAGGTGATGATGTGAAAGAGTTCTCCAGGTGCACGGAAGAATGACTGGATTTGGGAAATGCAGTCAGATGGCTGAGCAGCTCCAAGCACTTGCTTCAAATTGGTGGTCATTGATTGAAAAATGGGCTCGGGCCAGCATGATTGGATAGATTTCTGCAGCCATGTTGAGCTGCACAGGTTCTGGGTCAGAGAGGGCAAAAAGAGTGATAAATGGAGAGAGGAAAAGGAAGGGAGTTGAGGGAAGATACAAGTGCTGACAAAGATAGATTTTGCAATCTAAGCTGGGTGAGAGGAAGTGAGGAGAAGAGAAGGGTGAAGGACAGTGAGTGCTGATTGGATAAATGGACTCAGGCCCTGGTGAGGTTGAAGGATGCTGCAGCTGGGAGTCATTCAAAAGGACTAGCTGAGAAAGTAGGTGGCAGTCATGAGAGAGTCGTTAGGTGCCAGCAATTGGGATGGTGCAGTAGTGGGTACAGTTATTGGTGATAATCATTTCCAAAGCATGACCATGAAGTGGTGGTTGGGAGAAGGCAGAGGATAATATAATTAGAGGCGAGGACAAGGATTTGGGAGGCCAGGCTTCCGGAAGCATCATTGACTTGGATTTTAAATAACCGGGAATTATGGCAGGAGTATTGTTAGAGAACAAAGAACTAAATCTTGAAGAAATGAGGAGGAGTCTACTGAAGTCTGTGGGTAACTAAAGCACAGAGGGCCACCCTGTGGTGACATCCGAAGGCATGAACTTTGCAGTCGAGCATGTTGGGGAGGAGAGAGGGATAGTTGTTTGAGAATAGCTGTGAGGAGCAGGGAGGACAAACGCCACCTTCAGGTCCAGTGGCATGAGAAGTGAGAGGGAGAAGCAATAAACACTTCAGAGGTTTTCAGGGAAAACTGTGTCCTTGGCGTGAGCCAGGGTTTAGTCAAATCACGGTGATGGGAACATTCAGAGGAAGGTTCAGAGTATAGGGAGTCTGCTGATATTGGATGAGTTCAGAGAGGTAAAAACGTGTGAGAGATGTCTAGAGTGACAGTGACAAGGGATGAGCAGGGAACCTTGGGCTTCCCATAGTGACTTACTTCAACAGGGATACAAGACATCATGGCTTCCAAAGCAGATGAGGCTGCTGGAGTGTCATGGGGCCATGGGAGTGGGGGCTTTTGTCAGGAGCAAGCGGGGCTCTGGTCCCCACCATCTTCACTCTTTTTCTGGCATTTTGCAGCCTGGAGGGGCAATGTCATATCTGGGACTCTGGAACCCTCCTTGTGTTAAGGCCATGGAAGGAGGTCGCTAACACATCTCAAAGTTCTGCAGATACTACATGGAGCAGCCTGAAAGAGGAGAAGAGACCTTAAAATGAGATGGTTTGTTGAAAAGGAGTGATGATTGGCTAGACCATGAGGGAAGCTCGCAGGCACTGTGTGTCAGGCCTGATGTTTAGATACTGCCAGTTGTAACTGGGCTTGGAGATTCTGTTCAGTCAACTAAACAGAGCCTTATTATCCAAATAGATTCGTAATTTTGTTTCAGTATGTAAAGATAAAAGACCATTTTTCCCAAATGATAAACAAAAAGAATGTTTTCTCAGCTGAATAAAAGGTTAAGCTGTTATTCATGATGTTTTGTCTGAAAACCTTTGATAGGAGAAGCTTTGGTTCTTACCATTTATAGCTACATAAAAAAGATAGAGTTTTGGGTAAGTAAGTGTAGTTTATGAAAGGAATTTCAACACATATGTGACCTGAACAGAAAGAGTAAAAGAATCAGAGTCAATTCCATAGAAGGGCTGAAATACCTCTTTGGTTTTGTTTTGTTTTTAATTACTTCAGAGATGAGAATCACTGCTTAATTTTCTAGAGTAACAAAGGGAAGGGATTGTGAGAATATGACTTTTGAAATATGCCTTTTAGGATGGGAAACATTTAGGAAGGTGTCTGGAGTCATACGGGGAGAACAGTGGGCAGAAGAATTTTAATAAGAAAGAGAAGCCGGGCACGGTGGCTCACGCCTGTAATCCCAGCACTTTTGGGAGGCCGAGGCGGGTGGATCACAAGGTCAGGAGATCGAGACCACGCTGAAACCCCGTCTCTACTAAAAATACAAAAAAAAGCCGGGCACCGTGGCGGACGCCTGTAGTCCCAGCTACTCGGGAGGCTGAGGCAGGAGAATGGCGGGAACCCGGGAGGCGGACCTTGCAGTGAGCCGAGATAGCGCCACTGCACTCCAGTCCGGTGGACAGAGTGAGACTCCGTCTCAAAAAAAAAAAAAAAAGAAAGAGAAAACGTTTTATCAAGTCTCTTAACAGCAAGTTTATATCTACATTTCACGTGTTTTTGTTAACAGAAAAGCACTATGTGGAAGACTTCCCAACAAAATGGCAGATCTACCTGACTTATACAAGACATTCCTTTCCTACTAGGAACACAGAGAAATTCTGGGTCAATTATTTGCAAATGATGTTTCATAATCCCTCCTAGAGTTGAAGGAAAGAAGAGGATATCATAAGGTGACAGAAGTTAAGAGATAGATCCAGGCCAGGAGAGTAAGTGGGACCTGATGCTACCCCTGCCCTCTGAGGATGTGAGACTCCTACCAAGGCTCCTGGGAATGCGGGCTGCAGGTTGATTGTCTGTGATTGTCTGCTGGCTGAGCAAATGAGCTAGAGCAGACCTGCCGGCATAAAGCCTGGAGCCTGCAATTGCTGCTCCTTTGTTAAAACCACTCCAGCTACTAGTCTAGGGAAAGCGTCAAGGGAGCTGGGCCCTTGGGTGGGAGAAGCAGAAAGTCACCCTTTTGCCTGAGATTTGAATTTCTCACATCCCAGGCCTATACCACAAATTTAGGCCATCTCCTTAGTGTGAGAAGACTAAACCAAGAAATTAACATAAACAAACTCTTCTAGAAAGATGGAAAGCTTTGGTACTGCAG